>NC_068341.1:40044681-40344681 GCF_014633365.1 Diospyros lotus | reverse complement strand
GAAATGATAAATATTCAAAATACTTCTCATATTTAATATTTTTCACATTTTATCTTGATTAACAAATACCACCTTAATAGTGTTAGTTAAGAACTATGTTACACGAAAACATCTCATAGGAGCCGTTTCCCCATTTTCGAAACATTTCCTATTTTCGTTTTAGACCTTATTTATGTATAATTTTTTAGAAAAATGTAAGTTTCTACGTTACGATTTCCTATTAAAAACGTTTCCCATTTCCGTTTCCGTACAACATAGATTAGGAATGAACAATATTAGCAAAGAATGAAGGGTTGCGACTAATTTTTAAAAGTTTACAAATTGGCTGAGTGAATTTAAAACTCAATACATGTCCATGCCAGATGATCAAACTTCAAGAAATGAATGATCAATTTATTAGATACATATATTTGTTAATTGAGAACCCTTTCATTCTTCAATATTTTTTCATATATTTCTTTCCTCCAACTATTAATCATTTTATTTTTTTTATTGTTGACTTTAGCAAAATCTTGGAATATCTTTTTATATATACTTTCACCCTAAATTGCATAGAAAGGAAAATGAGAAACGAATATGATACGAAACAAATAAATATTATTTTAAAAAAAAGTAAGAAACTACAAAAAAATATGTAAATAACAAAATTTAAGGGATATTTTTATAAATATAATTTTTAATATAAAAAATTATAAAAAAATAATTATTCAATTTAAGAATAAACATAAATTTCATAATGCATTCAAACAAATTTTGAAAATAAATTCTATAAAAAATTAAAAATTTTGAGTTAGAGATGAAAAAATTTCATTTCTATTGGTAGTTAAAAATGAGTTTTCAAATCGAAAACACATTTTTAATATTTTTTATATTATAAAATAGCTACAAAAAACTTTCTAAAATTATAAAAACAACACAAAAACGTTTCTTAATCTTTCAAAAATGAAAACATTTCGAAAATATCGAAACGACGCCCTCAAAAAAAATTTCTGTACATCATAGCTTTCACCTATAGCTAGCCAATTTTATTATGTGAATAGAGTTGAATTGAGAATGCACATAAATTATATTGGAAGTTTACTAAATTAAAGGATAAAACTTATATTACTCGGTATGTTAAGTTTCTTTCGTACCCGTGCCCCCACTTTAGGCGGGTAACTACCATGTGACCAATTCCTTTACGAAGCGGCATCGACCAAAATGCCCGATTGGGGTGTTAAATGTCATAGAATGATCGTTGGAGGATATGACAGCAATTACCCCAAAATACAGTATATACTTCTGAAAATCAATTTCTCCGACTTCTCGCTCCCCCTCTTCTTCTTCTTCGGCGGCCCATTTGTTTGCTTCTTTACGCGACACGATATTTCTCGTCCGGAAATTAGGGTCTTCGGAGATCGTAGAGAGAGAAAACAAAAGTGAAGCTACTCATCTGGTTCATCAAATCATCGCAAGATCATCGAGGGGAACGAAGGGGATTCCGCCGTCTCCATTTCTGGTATATTTATCTCTTTTTTCCACCTGTTTCTGGTATCGCTTCCAATTTCTCCGTTAGTTTTTCTCAATTATTAGATCATTCCGACGGTTGATGTGTTTGGTTGAATTCGACCTGATATGTTGGCAATATTGGTTGTTTTAATGGCATCTCAATTATCAGGCTCTAGGGGGATAGCCTACATTTGCATTCTGTTGTTCTTGCATTTATTTTTTCTAGGTTGGGTAAATCACTAGTTTTGTCTTGATTATTTTGTGATATTGACTGCTTATGGAACGCCTGTTTGCTTTTCCTCTTGAGTTTGTTGTATTTCCGCTATTTATCTGGCTAATTAACGAACTATATGCCATCTCTCGAGATTGCTTGGTAATTTGTGTACTGCTTTACCTATTTGTACACGAAGAGCAAGTTACACTGGCATCCAATAATCGTTTGCGTGAACATGTATGCCAATTTGTTGAAAACATTCAATTCAGCTGCAGTTTTCGCCATTACCATTTTTACCTCTTCTGCCGGAAATGGTTGTAGTGCTGATAGAATTTGACTTTATTTCTTCTTCTTCTTCTTCTCTTCTCTATCATTAAATTGGTACCAATTTAGACGCATAATACAGCACTTTTGCAGGTAATTTACAATAATTTTGGAATTGGATATGAATGTTCACTTGAAGTGGGCCCTTAAGCAGCAGTGAAGGACGCAAGACATAGGTCTTTCTTCATTGCAGATGCATCTATATAAACATCCTCCTCGACACAATACGTAATTTTGTCATTGTTGCGGATACTTCTATAAACATTTCTCATTCCAGTGACTTCCCAAGGACACTATCGTCATGTTTTAACAACAGTTAAAAGGAAGGTCATATATAACTCCATGGGAGAGTGGGTAATTGGAGCCTTTATCAACATTTTTGGCAGCATCGCCATCAATTTTGGTACCAACCTGCTCAAATTGGGTCATGATGAGGTATTTTCTGTGTTTCTCCTCCACTCACCTTCAGGCATGTGGGAACTATTTGCTTGCTCAATTGCCATAGACTGAATTAAAAATATCTAAATTCAACAAGTTTTACTTTGGCTGTTGGCTACCTTACACAATCCTCTTCCTTTATTTAGGCTCGAGAGTGGCTGAGAATAGGAGAAAAACTTTCAACACTAGAAGTGTTGAGGGGGTCACTCTATCCGTAGGTGGCATTTCTCAATTCTTGTTGACTCATTTTGATTTTTTTTTTTTAACAAATCTCCAAAGAACTGTTTGTTTCTCAACTAGATTAGCTTGTATGCTTTGAGTGATACACCAATCCTACCATAGCTTGAGGAAGCATATTTGTTTCTATTATCTGCCTGTTGTTCTCATTGTTGGTAAATTTGATTCAGAGCAGGGGAATAAAAGATATTTCACTGGGGTTTGCATGCTGCAAATTAAAATAAAAGATATTTCACCATGGTTTGTGCAATGCAAATTAAATGCTAAGTTTCCTATGTTAGTGTGGCTGGGCATTAAATATTTTGATGTTTGGTTGAAACAAAGAGAGGTAGAGTGAGAGAGAGACACTGGAATGGATCCATAGCGAAAATTTGTCTGTGCTTATTTGCTCCTATTTTGCATGGAAATTTGAGCAAGGGATAATTGCAGGTTTGGCAAGTCCAATTTTAGAATCCATTATCATAATTGGAGAAAAATGACAAGTATTTGTAACTAATTCTCTACCCCACTTATAGAGTTCTGTTTAATTTATTCAAAAGTCCAATCTTGAGTAGTACAACATATCAAGTCTCAATCTGATTATGTGGGGCAGTACATGAATTCTAGATTGCCAATGTTTTGTCAATTTCTGATCTGATGAATTTTATGCTGGTTGTTGACTTCCTAACACAATTCTCTATCTGACTTGGGATCTGCTAATTGGAATCCACAACTGGAGTTTTTGAGCAAATGGATGATTTTTTGGTCTTTGTGGTTCACAATTCTGTGGATCTGCATGAGAGTCCACTCTATGCAAAACCAATCACTTGTGATTTTGTAAAGTGGAATGAGGTTTTAGACCAAATTGAGGAAATAAGCATGCTATTGACGCACACGTATTAGTTAAAACAACTTCTTGTAACTATGATTCCAACAAGTCAGTGTTGGAACATGAATCATGCATTTGTAACTTTACTCTTAAAATAGCTGATTTTTTTTTTTTTTTTATAATATGTCCTACCTTGTAACTCCTGTGTCTTGGATTTCCTTTGTACTTTTGACTGCTACACTTGTCCATATGCCTTTTGTGGTTATTTTGATCAATTTCTTTCACCTTACCCATAAAGATTTTTCTTTTTCTTTTTATTTGCTAAGTTAAAGATTTGTATTCTTAACTTCTCATATATTTCTTTTCCACTCTCTCTTTCTCGATAAGAAAACATGCATTAACAACATGACTCAAATGTTATCAAGGAATTGCACAATGGAGGGCAAACGAAGAGGAGTTTCTTTAATGATCCCGTTACGGGTTTTCAACAATTATATCGCGACCCGAAGTTTTGGACTATTATACTTTGGCCTTTGTGTTATCGCACCTTGACCCGAACCTTTCAAAGATTGCACTCTTACCCTCAAACTTTTTGAAAACTACATTTTTACCCGAGCTTCAAAATTACGATTTTGCCCTTTGACTCTGATTCTTTGGAGATATTCTATTTCCTTGAATATGACAAATCTCGGGTGTTACATTTATAATATTATATATATGATAAATAAATAAATGAAGCCATACTTTTTAAATGAAAAGGAATTTTATTTTGCAAATAAAAAAGTAATAAGTAGATAATTAAAAGTTTTCTATGAATATTATTTTGCATATATGAATTTAGAATTAGTTGAGATATTTAAATGTATTAGTTTATTATGGAAAATGACATGATTATGATGAGATTGAATGGTTATAAAAGTAAATAGTCTTTTAATGATTGTGGGTTCCACTAAAAGTCACATTGCTTTCCCTGCATTTGCTTAAAAGCAGCTTGACCTGCCTTTTATGAAGAGCAGCTGTCCTTTAAAAGTAAAGTAGCACTTTACCAAATGCTAGTTTTCCGAAGAAGTTGATAAAAAGCTGCTGCGCACAGCAATGCCAAACAAGCTCTTCAGCCTATTGTTAGACATAAGAATAGAACCAATCAAGGTTGTGCAAACACAAAAGGCTACTCTGGAAGGAGCTTTGACCACCACAAATATTTATAGGGAAAGGCCAGTCTACTTGCATGCAATAGGGCCTCATAGAATGAAACAACAGAAAGGTGCTAAATTTTTCTGTGTTAGTGCATTTTAAAGGTCATATTGATTATGCTGTGTTCTTTCCCAGTTACTAAGATTCTGTTGTTTTATAATTTTATTATTCTTTTACCATCAACCTTTGCGAATGTGACTTACTGATTTTGTTTTCCCCCTGCCAGAGAGAAAGGCATTCTGTGCCAGGCAGTAATGATGGGAAAATTGTAATGAAACCCATCATACACTTCCAGACTTGGAGAATTGGTAAAGATTATTGTCATAGTGATTGTTTCTTTACAAGGGTTTGTCTTGTCATACACTATTTATCGTAAGGCAACTGTACAATTGCTTGCATGCAGGTGTTCTATTTTTTGCTCTTGGAAATTGTCTCAACTTCATTTCCTTTGGATATGCTGCTCAGGTCTGTATGAATATAATCTCTGGCTCCTTGTTGGAACAGATTATCAAATGTTAGAATTGTAAAATAGTATCATTTCATTTTGATGACTAAGACATGCTTTGCTTGCTGTATTGTATAATTTACTTTGTCAATCCTGCTTTTTATTTCTTCTAATTTTCCATCATCTCTTTCTTTTGTTAATTATATTTTATCTTCTATTTTGCAGTCACTTCTTGCAGCTCTTGGGTCTATACAATTTGTGTCCAACATTGCATTTGCATACTTTGTTTTGAATAAAACAGTGCCCGTCAAGTATGTCATCTTATAATCTTAACTTGGTTCATGTTTTTGAATGATGATGTCCAGTTGTAATTTCCTCATTACTCTTACTGAGTTTCTGCAGCAAAAATGTGCTTTCTTCTACAGGGTACTTGTTGCCACAGCTTTTATTGTCCTTGGTAACATTTTTCTTGTTGCTTTTGGTAACCACCAATCTCCTGGTACGTCACTCCTTATAGTAAGGTGCTTTAATTTTCTAGTCTTACTAATTTGTGCGAAGAATCCATTTCTTAGCTATCCTTTTCAGTTAAGTATAACAGAGGACTTGATTTCTTAGATATTTCTTGAAGCATTTAAGTATTTAAGGTAAACTTTTAAGTCTTTTTCTGAAACTTAATTAGAATGTTATGGAAGACATTGTCATGTAATTTACACTAAAAATTGGCAGAAAGACTTGTCTATAATTAGCTGGTGAACTATTATTGCAGCATTACAAAAATGTCACGAGAAGGATTTTTGAACCTGATAAATCTAACCATCACAAAAATTCTTTAGCAAAGTCCATATTAGAAGATAAATGGCAAATCAACGTTCAAATCCTGTTCACATAGTGTCTTGTCAATCAAAGATTTATTTAGAAACAATTTGTTTGATTAATGCAGCAGCAAACTGTGGTTTGATTCATTAGAAGAATACTGCAAACAGTTATATGGTATTTTTTGTTGAGAGAAAGTAATAATAAAAAAGATAAAGTTAGCTCTCTATCTATCAACTTAAGCTTTTAAGGTGTGAACATTTCGGTTTTTCAAAAATGGTTTGCTTTTGGTTCTCCTTTTCAAAAACCTGAGGAGTTCGCTTTGGTTTTGGTTAATAGCGTTGAGAAACCGAGCGATGCGTCAATCATGTTGTTTCAAATTATGCTTCCTTCTTTACTACCAGAAAACTTTTGTCTTTCTTCATTATTGTTGATCTTGAAGTTACTTGAAAAATATACTGGATGTAAATTTTGCATGTCCCTAGAATTGGGTATTGTTCATCTTTAATCTTTCTTGATGATTCTGCATCTCACTGGAGCCTTCTGCAATGGCTCAAAGTACAAGTTCCCTGACTGCATCTAATTTTTTAGAGTCTGATTTTATTATGGATGATCAAATTTGGAGTGGTTGATGGGAAACATCAACTGCTCACATGGATTGTCTTTGGTTTCTTCTTCGGAAGCGAAGTAAACCCACATACATCAGACTCAGGCCCAGGACTTCCCCAAACGTGTGCCTGTATTTCTTCCCAGCTTCAGGGCTGACTCAAGGATTGGTGGGGTCCTAGGCGGCAATCCAACAGTCGGCAGTCGACAGCAGGCAGCTGTGCAGCAAGCGACCCTCCCTCTCTCTCTCTTGCCTGTCACTGTCCCGTCCTGTGTTTGCGTGAACCCTGACCGGCAACCACGCGTCTGCCGCCGTCTCCTTCCTCCTGCCGGCGATTGCATCCCGTTGACATTTTCCGTTTCTGTCGGCATCTCCTCCTCTTGGGTGGTCAGTGGCCTCCTGAAGCTTCTGGGGCAGAGAGATATCTCTAATTGAGCTTAGGGCAGAAATCGGATTCCGCAAGGCACGCTCTGATCTTGCCCCAATTATCTGAATTGGTGACATGGTTCCTCAGCCAGGACGGGAATCCAGCGAGTCGGTAGTTGGAGAAGGCACAGCTGGGGGCGGGTAGGCGCTGTCGGGGCGGGTGATGACAAAGGTGAGGACGAGGACAACGATGAGAAGGGCCATGGCGAAGAGGTAGAGGGTGAGGAGGGACTGCTTGTTCCAGTAGGTGCTGACAAAGCTGACCAGGGACACCAGGAGGATGGCTCTGGCCCAGCAATTTTTTTGGCACACACCCCCCCCCCCCCCCCCCCCCCCCCCCGCGGGCGGCATAGGCCTTAGTGGCCCATGCCTTAAGCTGGCCCTGCTCAGCTTCTAGTGGCAAAGCCATTCCTATCCCTTCAAATGCATAAACAGTGACTACCAGGTTGTAGAAGGCATAGAGGCTGCCATTCCTAAACCCTAAACTCAAAATGGAAGAAGGCGATCTTAGTTAATACGGATTTTTGGTTCGAGACTTTTCAAAAACTGAGCATTTTGATTTGGTTTGGTTCAGTTCATTTTTTTTTTCCCTCCAAAATCTGAAGTTTGCACCCCCTTACTTTTAGGTGAGATGATGGTTAATAATTTAACATGGTATTTAAACAGACAAAGGTCATAAATTCAAACCTCACTACTAACCCAATATTTAAATAGTTACACATGCAGTGAAAGAGTGGCCACACATGAGAGGGCGTGTTGAGAGTAAAAATAATAATATAAATGATAAAGTCAACCCTCTACTAGCTTAAGCTTTTATATGCGATGCTGGCTAACAATTTAACAATTTGTTCACATCATTTCATACTTTTCATAATATTCACATGCAACTTCGTGAAAATCATTGAAAATAGGGTAAACTGCCCCTAGAACTCCTGTGGTTTGGGTTGAACACCCCCTCCGTTAGTTTTTGGTACAAATGACGTTAGTTAAAATCAAATTAACAAGTTTCTCCTAATCTCTCTCTAATTACAAAAAATAAAAGATAAAAAGCAAAAAAGGCCCAAAGTGTTGAAAGCAGTGGTTTCTGGTGGCACCGTCAGGAAGAAGAAGAAGGGCAGCTGTCAGCAACTGCTCCGGGAGGGGGTGGGGGGATAGGGAGGGAGATGCTTCCAATCGACACTGTGTATTTGTGGTTTTTGTCCTTCTTCCAATTTACAATTATATTTGTGCTTCTTCAACCTCCAACAACAGTGGCAATGAGGTTTCAGATCTCCCCCAAGAGCAGTATTGGGTGGCGGTTTTGCTCTTGGATCATGGAACCCATCATTGGAACCAACAACGGAACCTAGTGATGGGTTTTAGATTAGAGATCCCTCTCTCCCATATTCACTGCACAACAGCGAACCAATTAAAAATCACTACGATTATCTCTCTCTCTCCCTCCCTCCCTCTCTTGTGCGTAAACGCAGCCGTTGTTAGTGGTGGTCCATCTTCCTTGTGGTGCTGTTGGCAACTATTGCTTTCTCTAAAGAACATAACCTTTGTTCTGTGTTTGGGTCTTTTTTTCATTTTTTATTTTTTGTAATCAGAGAGAGATTAGGAAAAGGTTGCTTAAATATAACTTAATTATTTTAATTAACGCTGGCTGTGCCAAAATTAATCGAGGGGGTGCCCAAGCAAAAAAGGTAAACCGCAGAGACCTCTAGGGATAAAAATAAACCATACAATCTGTGCCCAAAGCACAGGGGGTCTAGGGTCAATTTACCCTTGAAAATTTCTCTTAGATAATTCACACTGTTAAAAAGAAGGATTAAATTATAGTTGACATCCCCTGCTGTTAACAAATTAGGTAAATTGATGACTTTGCCCCTGTTTCAAACTCTCTTTCTCTCTCCTCTCTCTTACCCTAAATATATTTTTTAATTATAGAGAAATTTTTTCTACTGCCAAAAATATATAGACTAAAATATATAAAAATATATTTTCTAAAGCTCTCTCTCTCTCTCTCTCTATATATATATATATATATATATATGAACATTTGAATATCTATGTATATAAATTAAAACAATTTCTCGCTAGCCACTACCCACCACCATCGTTGGGGTTTGCTGCAGATCTGTCCCTAAAACCACGTCGCCACTGGTGGTGGCTCTTGGTTGGGGGAGGGAGTTGCTTGAGGCAATTTGTATGACAATTGTAAACAATCTCCTTGAGTATCATCAGGCACTCTTTGACTACATGAATTTGTGCATATTGTTATTTGGTGGGAGCTTTTATTCCTGGATCTACTTCTCTTTATAATTTTATAAAAGGTATCCAATTTGTCTTCAGAAAAGGAGTTGAACAAGATTAAATTAAGATCAGCCAAGAGGAGCTTGATAAACCATAGATCTGATAAATCAATATTGCATTGAAAGATTGACGACCACTGCAAATACAGAGTCAAGATCAAATAGTTGATTGGTCGACAGGTAGTGAGATTCAGATAATGTAGAAATAACAAATAGAGATAATAGATGATTGAGTGTGAAGATTGAGGGAGTTGATGAATGAGAGGAAGTGTGGAAAGTCCATGGTGTCAAACGGTGAATGCTGGGCATGGAATTAGTGTTGTATTGCCTTTAATCTTGAAGCTTTTATTTCTGTGTGCAGATCCTCAAATTTTTACATTGATGTATGTAGATGCAATGTGTTTACAAAGTTTGGAAAATAAACACGAACAATTAGCATCTTGGTTTTTTATATTACTTACACATGCATATACTGCCACATTACCCACCCCCCTCCTGTAGGTTAATTCTTGAAAATATGGCTCATTGCCCTTGTTTGTTTCACAAACATGAAAGGATGAGAGGGGCTCCACTTCTGTGTGTGGGTTCACTAGTGATCCTAGTCGTGCTGGATATGGATATTTGACAATATAAAGTTACTTAATCAAAATGAAAACTAGGATAATTGTTCATTTTAAAAAGAATGTTTGGATAATGTTGAGCTTAGTTATGACAAACACCCACTTGATAATGTGCGTACAAAAGGCTTTGCAAATGAGTGGTATCTTAGGGACAGAATTGTTGCTCTTACTCCTATGCATCCAGTTATGGCACACAGTCTCTAGGAAGTGTGTCCCTCTGGTATCTATCTAAGCAATTCATGTACTTGCACAGACCATTGTATGCTCATTGTTGCAGTATGGCTTTTGTTTATGGAAGATTTTCCTCTTCTAGTCATGAAGTGAAAAAGTTACTGTCTCTTCTACTCTCAACAGTTTACACACCAGAGCAGTTGGCAGAAAAGTTCAGCAACATTACATTCCTTCTTTACTGTCTCATTCTGGTCTTGGTTGTTGCCTTGCATCACTTTCTGTACAGGTAAAGGCTACTTATCCATTTCTAGATTAGCATGCAACTGAATGTGACTTGTATGAGCTGTCTCTCTCCCTCCCTACCTGCTCCTCCTCCTTAATTACCCTCCTTCATACGATAATTTTAATAAATAAGCAACTAGTCAGTCATAGTTATAACTACAATTGGAAAATGCAGGAGAGGAGAAGTGCTGCTTTCACTTCCTGGCCATGACTTGAAGCCCTATTGGCAGATGCTGCTTCCTTTTTCCTATGCTATTGTATCTGGTGCAGTAGGATCATGCTCAGTGTTGTTTGCAAAATCAATGTAAGCTGAAGCTTTACTTTTTATTTCCATTTGGGATTGTAAAAGATCTTATGATTGTAATTAGTTTTGTGGCATTGAGTACCCTTTCTTTTATTTATTGATTTATTATTATTATTATTTTGTTTTGCAGCTCTAACCTGCTAAGGTTGTCCATGTCCAGTGGCTATCAGTTGCATGGCTGGTTCACATACTCCATGCTTCTGTTATTTCTCAGTACAGCTGGCTTTTGGGTAACATCTGCATGCATAAGCCATGCTTATTGTTTTCACCTTTGTTACAATACCATGAGTATGATGAGACATTGAACCTTCAAATTTCTGATTATGTTTGTATTTGTTACAACTGCAGATGGCAAGGTTGAATGAAGGATTATCACTCTTTGATGCAATACTCATTGTTCCAATGTTTCAGATTGCTTGGACTTTCTTTTCTATTTGTACAGGATTTGTGTATTTTCAGGAATATCAGGTTCTCTCTTTCTCTCTCTCTCTGCACATGCCAGCTTATTGATTTGGTCTTAGTGGATGTTTCTGGTAAAATGTCCAGCTCCCATAATCACTAAAATTTAAAGTCTGTTGCTAAAATAAAATTTATCCTTCATAACTTTGTCTCCATCTAGTGCATGCAATGCCTATCTGAAAAGTTACATAGTATATGCAAAACTAAAATATTGTCATAGTAAAGTTTCTATTAACTGTGCTCTGAATGAGTCACCTTTATTTGGATAATCAGATGTGTCAAACCATTGTACAACAACAACAACAACAACAACAACATATCCAGCCTTTATCCCACTATGTGGGGTCGGCTACATGAATTCTAGACTTCCATATATTTCTGTCTTTTGTCATATCCTCATTTAGATCCATATATTTCATATCAAATTTTAATGTCTCTCCCAAAGTCTTCTTGGGTCTACCTCTACCTCTTTTTGTGATTAATTGTTCCATTTCATCAACTCTCCTCACAGGAGCGTCTCTTAGTCTCCTTCTCACATGACCAAACCATCTTAGTCTAGTCTCTCTCATCTTCTCCTCGATTGGCACTACTCCTACCTTATTACGAATAACTTCATTTCTAATTTTATCCTTTCTTGTATGTCCGCACATCCATCTTAACATCCTCATCTCCGCTACACTCGTATGTTGCTCATGCTGGTATTTGACTGCCCAACATTCTGAGCCATATAGCAAGACTGGTCTTATAGCTGTCCTATAAAATTTTTCTTTCAATTTTAATGGGATTTTACCATCACATAACACCCCCGATGCATTTCTCCATTTTAGCCAACCTGCCTTAATTCTATGTGCGACATCCTCGTGGATTTCTCCATCTTTTTGAATCACTGATCCCAAATATCGAAAATGGTCTTTTCTTTGTAAGATTTGGTCTTCTAATTTTATTATAACATCATCCATTCTTGCATTTTTACTAAATTTGCATTCCATATATTCTATTTTCTTTCTACTTAATTTAAATCCCTTAAATTCTAAATTGTTTCTCCACAACTCAAGCTTAGTGTTCACTCCTTCTTTTGTTTCATCCACCAACACTATGTCGTCTGCAAATAGCATACACCATGGCACATCTGTCTGAATATCTTTAGTGAGTTCATCCATTACTAGGGCAAATAAGTATGGACTTAGTGCAGAACCTTGATGCAGTCTTATTGTAGTTTAAATGGTTCAGTATTCCCTCCGCATGTTCTGACCCTTGTCTCTACACCATGATACATGTCCTTAAGGGCTTGTATATAGGTTATTTTGACTCATTTATTCTCTAAAACCCTCCATAATACTTCTCTAGGGACCCTATCATAGGCCTTTTCTAGATCTATAAACACCATATGTAGGTCCTTCTGATGATCTCGATACCTTTCCATTAGACGCCTCAGTAAATATATAGCTTCCATTGTTGACCTACCAGGCATGAAACCAAACTGATTTTCTGACACCTTTGTTTCCTTTCTGAGCCTCTGCTCTATTACTCTCTCCCAGAGTTTCATGGTATGACTCATTAACTTAATTCCTCTATAATTTTCACAGTTTTGAACATCTCCTTTGTTCTTGTATATAGGAACCAAAGTACTCTTCCTCCACTCATCTGGCATCTTTTTTGATTTAAGGATGGCGTTAAATAGTTGCGTTAGCCAGGAGATGCCCTCTTCTCCCATGCATTTCCATGCTTCTATTGGTATATTATCTGGTCCCACTGCCTTATGATTTTTCATCTTTTTTAATGCTTGCCTTATTTCATTTGAACTTATGCGTCGATAGAATGTGTAGCTCACATTCCCTTCGGAGTTACTAAGATGTCCCAACCTAACTCTTGTGTCACCACCATCATTGAATAATTTTGTGAAATACTCCTTCCATCTCTCCTTAATCGCTCCCTCATTTACTAAAACATTTTGATTGTCATCTTTTATGCATTTCACTTGATTTAAATCCCGTGTTTTTCTTTCTCTTGCTTTAGCTAATTTATATATATCCCTTTCTCCATCTTTTGTATTAAGTCGTTTATATAAATTCTCATATGCTTTTGACCTTACTTCACTAACAGCTCTTTTTGCTGCCTTTTTTGCTTCTTTATAATTTTTTTGATTTTCTTCATTGTTGCATTGATATACCGCCTTATAGCAAGTTTTCTTATTTTTAATTTTCAATTGTACCTCTTCATTCCACCACCAAGACTCCTTAAGGTTAGGGGCTCTACCATTTGTCTCTCCAAGGACTACATTTGCCGTGCTTCTCAGAGCATTAGCCATTTCTTTCCATATTTGGTTTGTCTGTCTTTCTCCATTCCATTCCCTTTTACCCCTTAATTTTTCTTTGAAGATTAGTTGTTTCTCCCCTTTTAAATTCCACCACCTGATTCTTAGATTTTGTTTTATGTGATTTTTTCTCTTCCAATTTCTTACTTGGACGTCAAGTACTAGAAGTCTATGTTGAGTAGTCAAACACTCTCCCGGTATCACCTTACAATCCCTACAACATAACCGATCCTCTTGTCTCATGAGGAAGTAATCTATTTGGGTGCTTGAGGTGATATTTTTATATGTGATTAAGTGTTCGTCCCGTTTTTTGAACCTAGTATTGGTTATAATGAGCCCATATGCCATAGCAAAATCTAGGATAGATTTACCCTCATTATTAATTTCCCCAAATCCATACCCTCCATGTACCTCTCTATATCCATTTCCGTCTCTACCCACATGCCCATTTAAGTCACCTCCTATAATCACTTTCTCTCCTCTTGGTATCATTTGTATGAGTCCCTCTAGGTCATCTCAGAATTTTGCTTTTATCTCATCACCTAACCCCGCTTGTGGTGCATATGTACTAAAGATATTCATAGTCATTCTTCCTAGACTAATCTTCACCATAATAATCCTATCCCCTATTCTCTTTACATCCACTACCTCATCTATTAAGCTTTTATCCATAATAATCCCCACTCCATTTTTCGCTAGATCAGTTCCTGTGTACCATATTTTATATCCAGATTCTGATAAAGTTTTTGCTTTTTTCCCTACCCATCTCGTCTCTTGAAGGCACATAATATTAATTTTTCTCCTAATCATCACATCCACCACTTCCATAGCTTTGTCTGTTAATGTTCCTATGTTCCATGACCCAATCCCTAATCTATGATTTTGTTTTTGGCCTTGACTTTGGATTTGATTTTGTTTTTGGCCTTGACTTTGAATTTGATTTTGTTTTTGGTTTTGATTTTGATTTTGGTTTTGATTTTGATTTTGGACTAGCTTCTTTACCCACATCCGTCCAAGCAAATACGGGAACCCTTGCTCATTTATACTACATCCGGGCGCCAATGCAGCGGCCCTAGCTCACTTGTCACTACATGGGGGCAGTGTAGCGCGTCACTATGAAGGGTTACGCCCACGTCCAAACGATTTTTCATAATTTGTCTAGAGTTCATGTTTTGGATCCGACTAAGTTTTACGTTGGCTGTCGGCTACCTAACACAACCCTCCTCCTTTATCCGGGCTTGGGATCGGCAGTGGATAACATCCCCAGGCGGAGTTATGTGTCAAACCATTGTACTGAGAAAAAAAAAAACTTGTATTTTAAGCAATTCATGTACTTGCACAGAACATTTCATGCTCATTGTTGCAGCATGCCCTTTGTTGGCGGAAGATTTTCTTTTTCTTGTCATTGTTCTGTGCTTTTGATGAATAATAAAGCTGATTGCGACCAAAAAAGTGGATAGCTACCATTCAAGTTTTAGCAGTAAACTGTAGAATAGGTTTATTATTTATATTGTTCTTGTCTGACCCAGTCTTCCACTAGTTTTGTTACTTGACTTTACCTTGGACATGGTTCTAAATCATGTCTCACATCCTAAGTAAGAAGAATGCAGCAAATAAGGCTTGAAGCACTTGGCAGTAAATTCAACTATCACGTAGAGAGGCAGCTAAGTTGGGAAAAGGTGGGTACAAGGTGTGTTGTCCTCACACATGGTCATGAGCTCAAACCCTCTTCTGGTGGTAATTCTTGTTAGCCATGGGCATTCTGCGAAGCTATATACTTGTTGGGGCTGAGGTACCACCATTTCTATATCCCATTTCTGGGAACTGCAATGGGTTGTAGACTGGAAGTCAACTATTGCTGTAGAGAGGACCACTATCCTTTTTAATCAAAATAAAGAAAATAAAGCAAAAGAAAAACACTCTAGTCCTACTAAAAGACTTAGGGATCTGGCCTGTGCATAAATTAAAGGGAAAAGTGCTAGTGCATGAATTGAAGGGCGAAGTGCCAAATAAGCAATTGCATTTAGGTCTTGAGGTTAAATTGGCCACTGTACTTTAAAAATGGCTAAATAGGCCACTGTACATTAAGACCCGAGGCCAAATTAGCCATTGTACTTTAAAAAGACATAAACTGCAATTGTGTGGGGTTTTTCGAATTTGAATTTGTGGTTTGATTTGGGTGTTTGATATTGTGTGGGGTTGTTTTGATTGGGAATAGAGTTAACATTGTTGATAGAATTAAAACGTTGTTGGATGGTGTTAAGAAAACATCTACAGTAATGGCTAACGTGGCCCCAAGTTTAAAAGTACATAGGCTTATTTGGCACTTTTTAAAGTACAATGGTCAAATTGGCCTTGATTTTAAAAGTACAATGGCTTATTTGGTCCTTTTTAAAGTAAATTGGCCAATTTGGCCTTGGGTCAATAGTATGTTGGCTTATTTGGCACTTCACCCTAAATGAAAAACCTAAGATAGTTTTGTAGAGAAATTGAAATGGGTCGGATATGGAGAGGACCATTTGGGTTGGATTAAGGTTGAGAAAAACTAGTCACCACCCTACTTTGCTGTCAAGACCCTAGTCCTAATTAATGTTTTCTTAGAAGATTGAATTGAAATTGAGGGAGAAATAGGAAGAAGTGGGAGAGAAACAGACAAAATAATTGGGAGAACAGACAGAAATGAGGAAGAAAGCTGACAGAAATAAGGAAGAAATAGTGAGAACTTGAGAGAAAGTAAGAACTTTAATTCTAATCATTGATATTCCTGTAATGATGGCTATAGCTTAATATATAAAGCTATTATAGAGCGGTTACCACTCCCCCACTACCAATAATAACTGCTCCTAAAACACTCCATAGTCTCCTAAATCACTCCATAAGTGATAATAACCTGAAAATACCATTAATAACTAACCCATTCTACAAAAATAAATTACCCAACTGATCCTAGTCGTGACATTAACAAAAAATCTAAAAAACTTGACCAATATTTCTTCATCCAATCCCTACTTTCACTATCTGATACATCCTTCTTAGATTGTAGGGTGCAGAATCCTTGACCTTTATGTAGTAATCACGCCAGTTAGTTTTAGCAGTAAGTATTCTCGTAGCCTCACGATCTTCCATCATTTTTTGAAACACATCAAGGTTCTCCCGTTCAATCTGCTTCAATTGTTCCTTCTGCATTCTCGGCTTCTAGGTCCAGTTGGATTCAACATTTACAGACTCCAACTGTGCCTTAAAAGCATCTTTTGCTTCCTGTTTGCTGGTGTACATCCAAAGTTCATCTTCCACAGATTTCTCCTCCAATGGTGTCCCATTGACTTGTTTGGCAACCTCTATTCCTTTCCTGGCATCTTAAATTGTCTGATCTATTGTCAGTAATTCATCCACTTCTTGCAAATCAGAGGTCTTAGGTAAGGTAGGATTCCAGCTTCTGCTAGAATCGGTTCTGTAGATCCATTAGTATACTGACCTGAAACTTAATTGAAATCAAATCCAGTAAGTCGTCCAGCTTTTGGTTGATGTTAGCAAAACCTTTCTCGAATGTTTTCTCCAATGACTGCCCAACATCTCTAGTGGCCATATTCTCTTCTTGGCAACAATCCATTTCCTCTTGAATCTGCCACAAACCCAACTCCATGACATCCAACCTCACCCCCTTTTGCTTTGTGCAGGTCTCTTTTGCCATCTCCTTAGTTGAATCCTTTTAACTTCACTCTGAACAGTAACTGTAACTGCTTCCAATAATAACTGCCTCTAAAACTGCTTTTAGAAACCTCCTTGTTCTGCTTGCCTTCAAAGTCTTGATCAAAAACACCTAGATCCAGCCAAGAACCGGACTGCTTTGATACCAATTGTCAGGACCTTAGTCCTAACTAATGTTTTCTTTGAAGATTGAATTGAAATTGAGGGAGAAATAGGAAGAAGAAGGGGGAGAAACAGATAGAATAATAGGGAGAACTGACAGAAATGAGGGAGAAAACTGGTAGAAATAAGGGAGAAATAGTGAAAACTTGAGAGAAAGTAAGAACTTTAATTCTGATAATTGATATTCTCATAATGAGGGCTATAGCTTAATATATAAAGCTATTATGGTTACCACTCCCCCACTATCAATAACTGCTCCTAAAACACTCCATAGCCTCCTAAATCACTCCATAACTGATAATAACCTGAAAATACAATTAATAACTAACTCCTTCTGCAAAATAAAATAATCTGCTGCAAAAATAAATTACCCAACTGATCCTGGTTGTGACATATGCCTCCCGTGAATTGATGTGAATATCTTTTTAGTTCCCATGCCAATTTGGTATAGTTGTATGCCCTTGTAGATGGCACAGTTTCTTTCATTGAAAAATTTTGGATGGATGGTCTTACCTGTCTACATAATACTTTTGTGCTGGGAGAGCATGTGGCCATTAGAAAAAGTATTTCAACCTTTGATGTTTACTCAATGTTTAACCTTCCATTGATTCTGGTACCATATGGAGATGCATAATGGAATCAGCATTAGTGTCCTAAGATGTGTAGTCAGTATTGCTTTTTTGGTGAATTTGTGCACACTTAGGGAACTTATTTGTTGTTACTTTACCAGGTGTTTGATGCTCTGAGGACTACGATGTTCATACTAGGATTGATTTCTGTATTCGTAGGCATTTCTTTGCTGGCACCTGATGAGGCAAGAGGTATAGTCATGGTCATAGAATGTTTTCCTGATTCCATTTAGCTATAATGTTGACAGAAACTAATATGGGAGTTTTCCAGGAGAGGAAGTCAGGGATAGGGCTTTATCTTCTGAGGCATCTTCCAGCATTACAACCGATGTAGACAGGTGCAATATATTTTCATGCTCACTGTGGAGTCAACTTTTGTGGATAATTTTGGTGATTTGGGATTCATCCAAATTGAATCCTTGCCTGGAACATGGAAATGTTTTGAATATACTGAATGGAAGAAGAATAGGCAAAATACTTTGCAAAAAATATAAATTATAAAGTGAGAGGTTTCTGAAATTGCACATCATTGTATATGTGCACTTAAAAAGTTTGTTTTTGTTTGTCCTAGTTTTTTTGCCTCTTCCTTTAGACAATTTCTCTATTTTTCTGCTGATCCGAATGTGAGTGTAATTGCCTAATCAATCAACTACTTGTTACAGGCTTGTTTTGCAGTCTGAAGATACCCAAATTAAAGACTTGAGATCATTTGTGAGAGTGATGCTGATGAAGGCTGCCGATATGGTAGTCAAGGCAAAGGTTTTGACAAATTAGTTTTCTCTTGTTTGGATGGAGAATTTGTTGCTATTCTTGCTTATAACGTGGTTTTGGTGCAGGCTGCTTGCTTGTTATCATTGGGTCTAGGAGAGAACTCGATTCATGCATCTTCAGTTCTTGTGATGCCCATGGTCTCGTCAAAGATTACAGGTTTTAGAGGAAGTAGTCTTGAACGGGCCAAGTTTTTCTCCTTAAGAAACTCTAGCTGGAGTAAGATCTCGGGGGATGATGGTGTGGAAGTCCTGGAGACGGCTTCAATGCTTGCCCAAAGCATTGAGTAGGTACAGATATATGACTCAAAAATTAATTGTTTAGCCAATGTGGTTGTTGTTGTTAACTACCTCACGTGTTTAGGATGTATTCTCCTTCATTTTGTATGTATTGTATTAATTTTTTGCCATTCTAGTAGTTTTTGAAGAATGTGATCAGAATGACTCTTGTACTCGAGCAATGGTATTCTAAATATAAATATGAACAACTGTTTCATAGTTCTCCTTATTGTACACTTTATTTAGTTTTATACTGCATTGATAATTTGATATGATAAACAGTCTCAAATTGCTGACCAGTTAGGATCAAATCTCTGATATCATCAAGCTACTCACCCTTGAGTAATTTTCCTTTCCATTGTCGTTTTCCTTTTCATGCGCACAGGGGGGTAGTACCTGTTTTATGAGGGTGAGTATACTTGCAGCGATAAGGCTATTTTAATGACTTTTAAGATCATAGGTTCGAGTTGTTGAAATAGTTTCTTTGCAAAACAAGGGTAAACTAGATATAAGACAACCCTTGTGAAGTGCTTTGTGCACCTTAAAGTATTTCCATGTTTAGTGTGTTTTTAGTGTCAATTTAGCTTATCGCAGTTAGGTCAAATTTTCACTAGGTCAACTCTGGCAAAGCGGATTCAACTCTGGCAAAGCTTGAGAGGCGAGGATGGAACTAGAGGATATAACTGGTCAGACCCTATTGAGAGCTAGTGTGGTATTATCAAATTGCTTGATGGGCAAAATATGAAAAAACTAACTGGGAAAGCAATCACTAGGTGTCACACTAACTTAATTACGTATAAAGTTATTCGTTTCTGATTAAAAGATTGCAGGTACCATTGATGCAGGGCGTGAGATCTATTTTTGTGGGGCCCAAAATAGATGAACTTCAGAAGATTAACAAATTAACTCTCTCTCTCTCTCTCTCTCTCTCTCTCTATATATATATATATATATATGAGAAGAGGACATGCCAAGGAGGAAACCCCGCCGCGGCTGAGGTTTGATGTGTTGAAATAATTTTTTTTTTCTTTTTTTACAAAGAAAAGGTAAGACTTCCATATTAGAGATGTGGGTAAAATATTTTGTATTTTTTGTTTGACTCGTCAATTTAGCCTATGACAGTGAGGAGCCTTATGTGTTTCAACAATTTTTTTTTTTTTTTCTTTTTGGATTCTTTTTGTTAGGTACAGAAAGGAGGTTTGGATATCAAAATGTTTGTTTAGAAATCCTTCAACACACCCAAGAGCACGTGTCCACTTTACGGATTTTCACTAGGTCAAATTTATATTTTTACTTTTGTATTTTTATGCTTATATTTTTTAATTTATATTTTTAAGTCAATTTAATTCACGTGAATAGAATGCTATATGTATTTTATTATCTTATTATTTTTTTTATAGATAAAAATACAAGAGTTAAATTGATTTGAAAACGTAAGTTTAAAAATGTAATCAAAATAATAAAAAGTTTAAATTGTTACACGAAAAAAATATCAAAGTATACGGATTAAATTGACTTAAAAATTAATTTTAAGAATGCAATTGAAATAGCAAAAAATTTAAGTGATCATAAGAAGAAAACGTGAAAATAGAGTGATAAAAATATGAATTTCATCTTTTGGCTGTCATCACATGGATTCTCTAGTTGCTTTTTGTGGTTGTTTGTTGTGAGCCACAGCCAGATTAATTATATCTTCAATTAGGGCATGACATTTTATTATTTTCTTTTGCTGTGGCTGAAATTTAATTTGAAGTTGTGTCTTGTTATATCTCCCAATTTAATTGGTTGATATGATATTTTGCACATTTGTTAAGACATTGATGAAAGGGGAGGGTCAATATTTATATTGCTTCCCGGAATTTCCACCAAACCATTAGGCGGACAGTTGTTGTTCTCTCTCACAAACAGCTAGCTATTGCTTCGAAGCCAAACAAACATGCATGTGCACCCCCTACTCAATTTCAGCTCATTCTTCTTGTTCCTTCCCAACACAATCATATATATTACCAACACAATCATATATATTTATTTGGGTAAATAGTAAAAAAAAACTCAATTTTTTTTTACAAATTTATAAATTTATTTAAACATTTTAATTTTAACAATTTTATTTTAATTACCTCAATTGAATGCAATTTTATCCGACACTAAAAATCAAGTTAGAAGACGTGTGTCATTGCAACGTGACAAGTCATATGTCATAATATGTATATATATATATATATATAAATAGAAGTCACATGTACACATATGGATGAGATTTACATGCATAATTTTATTTTTTATTTTTTTTATGTATATATGTGGGTACTAATTCTTTTTATAGTAGGTGACGTGTCATATTAGTAATGACACATGTCTCCCAAATTGATTTCAAGTGTTGAATTAAATTGTAACCAATTGGGATAATTGAGATACAATTGCTAAAATTGGAACGTTTGTATAAATTTATAAATTTACGAAAAAGTTTAGATTTTTTTTGCCATTTGCCCTATTTATATATATATATATATGTATGTGTGGTGTGTGTTTGAAATGCTATGGTGCTCAAGTGTATTGGTATTGTGAAAGGTGTGTTTATATAACGTAAAAAAACATATTGCTCAACATGAAAGGTATTATACAATACGATAGATAGATGATGTATAATAAGGAGAGATGATGTACAATTAGAAGAGTGATTTATACCATTTGTGTTGTACAAAATAACTTTCGTGTCATACACAATACGCATCGATATCTTTTGAGTATCATTACGTTTCCCATTCCCATATATATGTATATATATACATTAGGTGTTCCCAAAAATATACCATAGAGAAATGGCTATCAAGGATAATTTGAAAGCAACAAGAACAATCATAAGTTTTAAGTCCATTGTTTGTATACACAACAATCATTGCAAGCGTAATCAAAGTTGGATTAATTTGAAATCAAAGAACACAAATTAATTTAAAGTGAGACATTCATAAATATCACGTTGAGTATATAATAGACAGAATATGTAAAATGCCATCATTTTAAAATAAAAGTAATTTCACTAACAAAAAACAACAAATGTAAAAAAAATTATTTTCCATTCATAAATGGAGAATTATTCATTTATTTATTCATTCATTAGAGAAGAAGAAGAGGCGTTGATTAATTGATGTCCTGCTGGAATTGCATGTCTTGATCATACTGGAGATACTGAATCCTACTTTGCAGCCTCAGCTGCTCATAAAACCTTCTGATGAATTCCTCCGCATCGTCGTCCACTTCTCCGTTTCCATCGCCAGTAACCATCTCATCTTCTTCCTCTTCCTCTTCCTCTCCTTCTTCCTCTTGCTGCTGGACCAGAGACCGATTGATGCATGGAAGCTGAAGGAGTCGATGGTGGCGTTTCCTCTTCCACGTCGACGGCCCGAAAAATACAGGACTTGAGTTGTTGCTGCAAGAGAACTCATATTCCCGTAACCCGCGGCCGGCCACCGCCATGCCTCTGGGTTGTTTCCGGTGGTGGGACAACAGATTCCGGAGAGCCCTCTTCAGAAGCTTCGCTCTCTTCTTCACCATCAGATTCAAGTCAGCCACGGCGTTCCTGTTCGAGACCAACCCTTTCCTCAGCATAAACAACGCAACCCTCACCGCGTTCCATAGTCTCTTGCTCATGGCCGCCGGGTTCACCCCGCCGTGGGCTGCCATGATCAACAAGACAGCCCTCGATCGTGCGAGCTGAACTTTAATGGTTATAAGGAAGAATTTAGACATATAAAGATCATGATAGAGATGATCAAGATGATATACATATATCATGCAAAGAGAGGGAAGGGGGGTTTCTTGTTTCTGCGAGGTTTGGGGAAAACCTCGCAGAAGAGAGAGGGAGAGCCCACATAGCGAGATGAGTTCTTTCACCATTTATAGTACCCAACTGATCATTTAATAAATTTTTCCAAAATGTTATTTGGATATGAATTGAATAATGGGTCTTTAGGCTTTGAAGAAACAATCAAGATTTGAGGCCAATTTAAATGAGGTGTAAAGGGTTGGGCTTACTTAAAAGATTGGCTCACGTCTACTCAAACAAACACTAGGGCTGGCATGGCTCCAAGCTCACACCTCTAACTAGCTTGCTCGTCTATTTAGAAGATTAAATTTGACTCTTTATCTAACTTTTTTCTGACTCCTAATAACTCTTCAATTTATCTATATAAAAGCACAATATCTTATAATTTAGATATGATATTTATTACATCTTTTTTTAACATAGTGATTGACTTGGATATAGAGGATCTACCAGGAGACTATACGTTACCCTTTATTTTTTGGGGCGAATTCATATTTGACCAAAGTCAAATGTATAAAATCTTTTTTATACTTTTCATAGAAAAAAAACGTTTTTAACTATTCAAACAAACTAATTACACTCTATAGCCACTTTTATGTAAAATACCAAAAATACCCTTAATGAGATTTTAAAATAGAAAACCCTACTGTCCTTAGCCTCATTTACCAAAATATCCTTATCTCTTTCATATAACCTTTCTTCTCTCTCCTCTTCCCACATTCACGTTACTCTCTTTCTCTCCATTGTCAAACTATCCAAACTCAGTCATTCTTCATACATTCAATCTTTTTGCTTGTTGGGTCATTCAATCTTCTTTATCAATTGCAGCGACCTCACTGAAGTCCCATTCAATAAGTTTCTTTCTTTCTCTCCAACAAATAATTTCACCCAATCTCAAGGTATCTATTCGATTTGTATTTGTTTTATTTTTTTAAAATAATTTTTGTGTTCACATTGCTTATTAAGGTTGTGTAGAATGATTGTAGTTGTGAGCAGAACATATTTTGATAGATATCATTCCAAATCTGCTCTAATTCGGGTGAAAAAAAAAAAATTTCAAAACTGCACATCGTTTATGGGTTTTGTGGGCGATAATAGTTGATCGGGCTTAGTTTCGGAACAAAGCCCGATAGGGCTTTGTTCCGAAACTAAGCCCGATTATGATTTTTGTTGCCTACAAACCTGATATGATTTTTATATATATTATTTTTTAAAATAATATGAGTATTTTGTTAAATAATTTAATATTATATATGAGTAAAATAATATAATTTAATATAATATATTTAATTTTATCATATTATTTAACAAAATTTAACTTTTTAAGCATTTGTGCCTCAATGTGTTATGTTAAAATCCTCCAATGTTTTTCATAAAATTTTTAAATATTTTTCTTAAATTACATATGAAAAATTATCATAACTTGGTTGTTGGTTTATAAGTCAAAAATCATGTTTAATTGTACAAATCATCTCTTTAGAAAAAGAAAATAAAATACAAATCTCAAAAAACAAATAAACTTACTTACTTATAGTTATGACTTGATTTAATAAGGAAATGAACCCGATTTGGGTGTGTGTGGGTCCGTTGCATCCATGGTAATGGT
Source organism: Diospyros lotus (assembly GCF_014633365.1). Lineage (NCBI taxonomy): Eukaryota > Viridiplantae > Streptophyta > Magnoliopsida > Ericales > Ebenaceae > Diospyros > Diospyros lotus. The sequence goes on along the minus strand of NC_068341.1, from coordinate 40,320,266 downwards.
AAGACTAATTTTTTACTCCTTTCAATCTTGTAGCAATGGATTTAGTGCAGTTGGTCATCGTGTGGAACGGGGAATGGAATGATAATAAGTATATTGGGGGTAATAGGATGTGTGCGGGAATCTACAAAAATACGACTTTTACTCAATTGGTTGAGATCGTGTACACAGTAACGGGAATTGATAAAACAAGGTACGACATCACCATTCATTTTGTAACGGAACACTCAAGCGAACTTCCAGCTACCAAGTTCCCTATAAAGGACGACTACGGTGTTAGGTTTATTATGTGCGATGATAGAAAATATAAAGTGATGTATGTTGATATGATTTGTAAAGATATTGGAGTTTGTAACCTACGTAGTGGTGGTAATCAAGATTCAGGTGCCATTCCATTTACATCCGCACGTAGTCCACTGCAAAATGATGATTTTGGTACATATGGTATGGGTGGTTTGTCAGATGACGCTCCACATACGGATGATGATTGTGATAATGAAACTGATAATAATAGTGACGATAGCGATGGTGATAATAGTGATGATGGTGGTGATGAAAGAGAAGTGAGTCCGGAGTACCCAGAAGTAAGATTTTCAGGTTCACAATTTGAGGACAACCATTTACAAAGAAACTGGATCGTTCCTGGTGTAGAAAATTATGCAATTGAGGAAACAAGACCTGAAGTGTCTATTCCATACCAAGGTGATCTTTTACACATGGGTGCACTCTTTAAAAGTAAACAGGAACTAATTTTGACATTTGGACAATATTGTGTTGATGTGAAGATGGACTATCGAGTCAGACGTTCGTGCACAATTCGATTTGAGGCTGGTTGCAAGGATGTGAACTGCAAATTTATGCTTCGTGCAAGATGTAGACCTGGTTGTTCGTTTTGGCATGTGGTGAAATTTATGCCGAGTCACACGTGTACTCCGGACGTATACGATTCACATTTTCGAAGTGTGAAGGCTATTGTCATCGGAAGTTTGTTTTCTGAAAGAGTGGCGAGTAGTGAATATACACCTAGAATGCTAATGGGGGAGTTGCTGGAACAACATGGTGTGCAGATTATGTACACTAAAGCTTGGAGGTCTTTACAACATGCAAAGAGACTTACTTATGGTAATCCAGATGAATCATATCAGCAACTACCCTCATATTTTCACATGTTAAAAGAAACAAATCCTGGCAGTATCACGGCAATAGAGACAGATGAAAATAATTATTTTTTATATTCATTTTTTGCACTCGGAGCTTGCCTTCATGGTTTTCGGTCTTACATAAGACCGGTTGTTGCCGTTGATGCCACACATTTGAAAGGTGAACACAAAGGGGTGATATTCGTTGCAACTTGCAAAGATGGGGAGGAAATGATTTATCCCATCGCTTTTGGATTTGGAGATGGTGAGTCTGACAGATCATGGATATGGTTTTTGACGAAATTGAGAGAGGCTATCGGAGTGCGAGAAGATTTAGTCATTGTTTCTGATCGTCACCAAAGCATTGCGAATGCGATGAGTCATGTCTTCCCTTCTGTCCCACATGTCTTTTGTTTCTTCCACCTTAAGCAAAACTTGAAGAAACGTTGTAGACAGCGAAAAGATGTGATGACTGCATTCTACCTTGCAGCATACAGTTACACCACAATAGAGTGTGATACATACTTGGCAGAAATACAATCGATGCATCCTCAGACTCATCTGACATTGATGGAAGCAGGACCGAAAAAGTGGTCACGTGCATATTGTCCAAGAAGAAGATATTCCATGATGACCACCAACATTGCCGAGTCTCTCAATAAATGCATGATGAAAGCACGTCGGTTGCCTATAACAAGTGCACATGAATTTTTGAGACATATGCTTCAGAAATGGTTTAGTGATAGACGTGCTGCAGCTGCCAGACTCGAAACCATTGTGACCTCCGCTGCAGTGGCACATGTTAACTTGGCGCATGCCAAAACATTAGACCGAGGATGTCGTGTAGTTCCTATAATACAAGGGAACAAATACCTCGTGCAACATGCAAAGGAAGGCGATGGGATAGTTGACATTGTTGCGAGTACATGCAGTTGTCGCAAGTGGGACATTGATCAAATACCATGTCTTCATGCAATTGCTGCTAGCAGGTATCATGGTTTGACTTTTATTTGCGTATTATGTTTGTAATTTAGTGTGATATGTTAACACTATGTGTTTCTTTGCCTTATGCGACAGTTTCATGAGGGTGCACTACCATATGCTTTGCCATTCATATTACACTGCAGATTGGGTCAGACGCGCATATGCACTTCCCATCAATCCTCTCCCTAACAAGGCCGCTTGGGTTCTTCCAACGTACGTCAGACAGATAGTTATACTCCCACCTGTGCAAAGACGACAACCGGGTAGACCGAGAAATGGTCGAATTCCTTCCATGGGGGAAGCTCGTCGAAGAAAAAAATGTGGAAAATGCGGTGAACTAGGACACAACAGTCTTGGTTGCCCTAATGAATGGACTTCCTCCATTGGAGAGTCGAGCACAGCCACTACTCCGGAATCCAGGGACGCTGCTAGGGCCTCTGCAAGGGCAAGCCGGAAATGCAGCATTTGCAAAGAGACTGGACACACTCGTCGTCGGTGCCCTATACAGTTGTCAATTCCAAGTGATGATAATATTGTCAATGATGAAAACAATCAATAGACATTGACTCATTCAGGTATGATATAATGTTATCACATATGTTATCAATAGTTGTTAGATCGTTTGTGAAAAAAAAAATGTTTTTACTCGCAAAGTGTTAATGGAATTTTTACTGACCATATATATCCTTTGTGTTTCAGCAATGCTCAAAAATCACTGGCACGATACAAAAAGGATGACAACATCAATCAAATATCTTTTTGTCGGGGGTTCAGAAATGAATATTATTTTTTACATTAATCTTTGAAATTGAGATTTATTCATATTTGTAATCTTTCAATTTCCTTCATCTAAACTCATAATAATTAATTTAATTGACAGCTTGTGTTGTAGTATGTTGTTGAGCAAAGAACTGAGTATATAATGCAGTTTCAATAGCACCAAAATGATGCAATGATAAACTTGCTAAAAAATTAAAGTGTAATTTCTTAACAATCACTATTATTTGAGACTATACTAGTGGGAAACTTCAAAAAAAATTTAATTGCAAAAAAAAAAAAAAAATCGGGCTTTGTGGGCCACCAAAACCCGGCCATCGGGCTTTGTGGCCCACGAAACCCGGCCATCGGGCTTTGTGGCCCACGAAGCCCGAAAATGATTTTTTTTTATTTTTCTTGATTTTTCTTCAAATTAATATATTCCATTACCACTAAAATGATGTCTTTTAATGTTATTTGGATAAACCCAAATGTATATATCACAACAAAGTCATTATTTTTCACTTTGTGTGAGGATGTCCATCCACCATCAACACAACCAACACATGATCAATTGCTTCTAATAATATTGGACAAAGCAAGATAATAACGCTATGATAATAAACTTGCTAAAAAATTAGAGTGTAATTTCTTAACAATCAGTGTTATTTGAGACTATACTAGTGGGAAACTTAAAAAAAAATTCAATTGCAAAAAAAAAAAAAAAAAAAAAAAATCGGGCTTTGTGGGCCACCAAAACCCGGCCATCGGGTTTTGTGGGCCACGAAACCCGGCCATCGGGTTTTGTGGCCCACGAAACCCGGCCATCGGGCTTTGTGGCCCACGAAGCCCGAAAATGATTTTTTTTTATTTTTCTTGATTTTTCTTCAAATTAATATATTCCATTACCACTAAAATGATGTCTTTTAATGTTATTTGGGTAAACCCAAATGTATATATCACAACAAAGTCATTATTTTTCACTTTGTGTGAGGATGTCCATCCACCATCAACACAACCAACACATGATCAATTGCTTCTAATAATATTGGACAAAGCAAGATAATAACGCTATGATAATAAACTTGTTAAAAAATTAGAGTGTAATTTCTTAACAATCAGTGTTATTTGAGACTATACTAGTGGGAAACTTAAAAAAAAATTCAATTGCAAAAAAAAAAAAAAAAAAAAAAAAAATCGGGCTTTGTGGGCCACCAAAACCCGGCCATCGGGTTTTGTGGGCCACGAAACCCGGCCATCGGGTTTTGTGGCCCACGAAACCCGGCCATCGGGCTTTGTGGCCCACGAAGCCCGAAAATGATTTTTTTTTATTTTTCTTGATTTTTCTTCAAATTAATATATTCCATTACCACTAAAATGATGTCTTTTAATGTTATTTGGGTAAACCCAAATGTATATATCACAACAAAGTCATTATTTTTCACTTTGTGTGAGGATGTCCATCCACCATCAACACAACCAACACATGATCAATTGCTTCTAATAATATTGGACAAAGCAAGATAATAACGCTATGATAATAAACTTGTTAAAAAATTAGAGTGTAATTTCTTAACAATCAGTGTTATTTGAGACTATACTAGTGGGAAACTTAAAAAAAAATTCAATTGCAAAAAAAAAAAAAAAAAAAAAAAAATCGGGCTTTGTGGGCCACCAAAACCCGGCCATCGGGTTTTGTGGGCCACGAAACCCGTCCATCGGGCTTTGTGGCCCACGAAGCCCGAAAATGATTTTTTTTTATTTTTCTTGATTTTTCTTCAAATTAATATATTCCATTACCACTAAAATGATGTCTTTTAATGTTATTTGGGTAAACCCAAATGTATATATCACAACAAAGTCATTATTTTTCACTTTGTGTGAGGATGTCCATCCACCATCAACACAACCAACACATGATCAATTGCTTCTAATAATATTGGACAAAGCAAGATAATAACGATATGATAATAAACTTGTTAAAAAATTAGAGTGTAATTTCTTAACAATCAGTGTTATTTGAGACTATACTAGTGGGAAACTTAAAAAAAAATTCAATTGCAAAAAAAAAAAAAAAAAAAAAAAATCGGGCTTTGTGGGCCACCAAAACCCGGCCATCGGGTTTTGTGGGCCACGAAACCCGGCCATCGGGTTTTGTGGCCCACGAAACCCGGCCATCGGGCTTTGTGGCCCACGAAGCCCGAAAATGATTTTTTTTTATTTTTCTTGATTTTTCTTCAAATTAATATATTCCATTACCACTAAAATGATGTCTTTTAATGTTATTTGGGTAAACCCAAATGTATATATCACAACAAAGTCATTATTTTTCACTTTGTGTGAGGAACAACTACAAAGTTAGTCATTTCCAAGCTTTTCATTTTTCCTCTCAATCTATGGGTTCCACTAACACTAAAATGATCTCTTGTTACGTTGTTCAAGTTAGTTAAAGGTAGAATGCACAACAAATACATGATGAATTGTTCTAACTACTAACATTGGATCAACATGTTGTAATGATCTTCAAATTACCCCATAAGTGTAATTTAAAAATTTCGACAGAGTCTCCCTTGTTTCTTGGACATTGAACCTGCATTAGAGACTCAGTCTCTATGTTCAACAACATAATAACATGACAATATTTACCATCACAACATTAGAGACTCAGTCTCTCTTCCCAACAACATACTGCCACCACAACCACTTATCCCTTACCATCAACAACACCACAAACCACATTTCATCAAGTGAGCAATATACAATTTGCTATTTGCTATACTTATACAAAAATATACAACATTTGAACTAGATGAAAATAAAAACACAAAACAAAGAATCTTCTAATCTATTGATCTACAAGTATACTACCGTGCTATGTCTATACAAAAATATTCCAATCTGTCTTCGGAGGGTACGGACATCCACAGTTGGGTGCATATGCCAGTGATCCTCATTATGCCTCAGTATGTCCTCGACATATTTGATAATGTAGCACCCGCAGCTGGCCCTGTATCAGACATAACACACATTGGTAACATAACCATATTTTCATGAAAATTGACCCTGTAATATAATTTAAATTAATTTACCCATCCGGTTGTTGAGGCAACTTCTGAGGATCAGTATTCTCCACTTCCCAATCTCTGTCTAGCGTCGCAGTTGCAGTTACATGTTCATAATATGCAGCTTTCTTTAGTAGAATGGGTAACAAACTCACAAGTGGTTGTATAGCTTCGACCCTGCTCCTACGACTATCTTCATTTATGGAATTGGAGTCATATATGACAATTCTCCTATCTTTCAAGCAAATCTTTAAGAGAAACCAATGAGAATTTGCTACATTACAAGGGAGCAACACCTGTATTTTATTTTAATATGTCAATCGTACAGAAATAAATAAATAAATAAATAAATAAATAAATAGAATGAATTAAGACTTACATAATCGACTGCCCACCAAGGGAGACTTCCGTCAATGCGCCCGTCAACGAAACCGGTCCACTCTTCTGGAACAGATGCGATAGAAGGCACAAAAACCCTCCTATTGCCCCCGTACTCCTGTTCCCAAAATCTTACCATGGATGCCTGAAAAATAAAATAAAATAAAATAAAATAAAAATATTGGTCATAGATTAAATTAAGATGCAAAAAAAAAAAAAAAAGTAGTGCAAACTCACAAAAAACGAAGTTGACATGATAGCGTAGTTTGTGTCATATTGACGTCGAGACTGTATACGTCTCAGGCAACACATGTAACTATCGATATGGTAACCCTCCAACCAGTTGGCCTCATTCTCTATGTTTCGGAGGTCATCCGGTGTTAGGTTAAGAATGAAACCGGTGTGAAGACTACAACAACCAAGAAAAATAAGAGTAAGAATATATTGTTTATGCAAATAGAAAAAATGTAAATATTGTTACTTACCTAATATTTTCATTAGAACCTATGAACTCAATATAACCCTCAGGGGGCACTGTCTCTATGTCCGGCGGCATTGGGTCTAGTACCGGCGGCATCGGGTCCACGTCCGACCCCTCCAAAGTAGCATCCTTCTTTCTCCTTTTATATTTTGTTGGATCGGTGAAGGGTGGACGACGAAACTGCGATGGCAATCTATCTCGCATAGGTCGCCTGTCGACCCTAACCACTTCCTCCTCCTGTAACTGAACAAAACCTAACCGTTACAAAATAGTATTTTAGAATAAAGTAAAACATATAAAAGTAAATTTGGAATTTACTCTAGATGTAGATGCCTGGTCCTCATCGTGATGATCAAGATCTACCTGATCATCACCCTGGGACTGCTCATGAACATTATCGCTGTGATCTGGGGAAATATGCGGGATGCGTAGATGAGCACATAGTGCTGCCTGACCCCTCTCTAGTGCTGCTTGCCCCCTCTCTAGTGATTCCTGCGCCCTCTCTAGTCTCAACAATTGTGTCCTCACCTGACTCATTTCCCCATCTATTCTCCGCAACATATCTAGAGTTTGTTTCAGCATCTCGGTGATCTACAAAAGGCAAACAAAAAAAATATAAATAATTAAAAAAAATATAAAACCATTATGATAATAAAAATCATACCCCTACCTCATATTGGCCGTGGTGCGAACTATCAACGAATCTTACCTCCTCCTTATCCTTCTCCCCCTTTCCCTCCTATAAAAAATATATAAATAATTACAAAAAATATAAATTAAAACCATTATTAAATAAAAATCATACCCCTACCTTGTATTGTCCGTGGTGCGAACTATCAGAGAATCTTGCCTTCTCCTTATCCTTCTCCTCCTTTCCCTCCTATAAAAAATATATAAACAATTACAAAAAATATAAATTAAAACCATTATTAAATAAAAATCATATCCCTACCTCGTATTGTCCGTGGTGCGAACTATCAGGGAATCTTGCCTTCTCCTTATTCTTCTCCTCCCCATTCTCTTCCTTTCCCTTCTCATCTAAATGTATCCTACTCGCCTTATCCTCATCCCCGTCCTCGTCCTCGTCCTCATCCCCGCCATTCTCTTCCTCCTCTTCACCCCCTCCGCCCCCAAATTTATAGACATCGACCCCAACCGAGTGTTGAGGGTTAAAAGATCTCCAAAAATTCGTTTCCCGCTCATCATCAGTGGGCTCAAGAGTCGGACTCGATCCTCGTGCCTGCAAAATTGTATTATTTAGATAGATATGATTTAAAAATAAACAAAATTTAGAGGTAAGTTGCACACTTACTTCCTTCCTAAGACAATCGTCGTAATTTTTTATCTGCGGCCTTTTTTTTGATAGCCATTTTCTACATCTTGGAATGTCTGCATCAGACAGTCTAACGGCCCATTTATTCTGAATCCATGGGAACGTTTCGATCAACCACCACTGTAAAGAGCAAAATAAAAATAAAAATAAAAATTAAAAAACAAAACAAACATTTAGTTATTATAGACAAATCATATACAATAAGGAAAGAGTACCTGAAACGCCCATACAAAACCATAAAGGTTGATTTTCTTCCCACCTTCACCAGTCAATTTTCTTTCTTTCGTGGCCAATCGGATGTAATGTTGACTCTTACTGTAGACATACGTACCCCAAGGGAACATCTCAAATGCTTGTAAATCTTCAGCCATAGTCCACAAGAAATCATCCACATGCCCGCGCTCATCCTGGCCCAACAAAAACATATCGACCACAGCAATGTAAATCAGTTTCAGGGCATCCTCTGAAACCATGTCCTCTCTGGTACTAATAAGTAATTCAAGGTCGTCTCCAGTCACCCCCTTCTTATGTTGTGGAAATAGTCGAGCACGTAAACTCTCCGGCTCAATAGGTTTCGGTTCAAGGCTTTCCCTATCAATAGCCCCAAATCGGAGTCCACTAATAAGTATGAACTCCTGCCTCCCGTACCTATATGGTGTGCCACCAATCTCGAACCACATCTCATCGTGGTGGGCACCTGGAAATGTCACCTCCCTAAGTAGAACATGATATATCAATTGTGGTGCAGTCAAATGGAGAGACAAAGGCATCTTTAAGAAATGTCCTAATGGGCCCTGTAGGAATCTATCTAATAACTTGTATCGGTCTAGAGCACGACGCATCGCCTCAAGGTGTTTGATCCCACAATGAGTAGTAACTCGCATTCCGGGCGGTAATATTCGATGAGTATGAACATAAGTAAATTTTATAGTTTGTTGTTCAGCCATCTGTAAGGAAAAAAAAAAAAAAAAAACAACAATTGTCTTAGACAGTGACCATGTAAAAACAGAAGTAAAAGAAGAAGAAGCCCAATTGTCGCAGCCAGATCATCGCAACCCAAACCTAATCGAGCTTCGTTGGGCAGAGATAATCGAGCTGGGGCCCAACGGTCGAGAGAGCCCGATTGGGCTGTGGGCTTGGTCGCGGCCCATTGGGCTTCGTTGCAGTGAGACGAAGCCCGATCGGGCTTCGTCTGCAAACGAAGCCCGATCGGGCTTCCTGAATCGAAGCCCTAGCGGGCTTCGTCTAGACGAAGACGAAGCGTCTTCTTCTAGACGAAGCCCGATCGGGCTTCGATTCAGGAAGCCCGATCGGGCTTCGTCTCACTGCAACGAAGCCGAAGCTCGATCGGGCTTCGTTGCAGGAAGCCCGAACGGGCTTCGTCTGAAACGAAGCTAGGTTTCAGACGAAGCCCGTTCGGGCTTCCTGCAACGAAGCCCGATCGAGCTTCGGCTTCGTTGCAGTGAGACGAAGCCCGATCGGGCTTCCTGAATCGAAGCCCGATCGGGCTTCGATTCAGGAAGCCCGAACGGGCTTCGTCTGCAGACGAAGCTCGATCGAGCTTCGTTTGCAGACGAAGCTCGATCGAGCTTTGTCGAGATGCAGGGGGCTCGTTGCAGACGAAGCCCGATCGGGCTTCGTCTGCAACGAAGCCCCAAAGACGAAGCCCGTTGGGCACAGCGGGCTTCGTCGCGAACGAAGCCCGACCGTGGGTCTTCGTTCGCGACGAAGCCCGGTCGATCTCCATGGTCGCCGATGAAGCTTTGTCGTCGGCGACCATTTACAGCATCTTATTCATTAAAATCAACAAAGAAACTCTAACCTTGTTTAGCCAAGATGAGATTGATGTCGGCGGTCAAGTGGCTGTCACGGCGGCGGCGGCGAGTGGCTGTCACGGCGGCGGCGGCGGCGGCGGCGGCGGCGAGTGGCTGTCACGACGGCGGCGGGCAGTTGCTTAGTGAGAGAGATGAAGTGGATGGGTGAAATGGGTAATGAGCGGGTGAGGGGTATTTTAGTATTTGACTATTATTGTGTTTATTTTTTATTTCTTTCTAACTTTTTAAATAAACTAATGGTTGAATCTGACAAAGTGGCTATATTATGTAATTAGTTTGTTTGAAAGTACAAAAATGTTTTTTTTTTAAAAAGAGGATAGAAAGGAATTTTATGCTTGAATAGTGGTTACTTTTTGCCATTTCCACTTATTTTTTTGTTGCAAAAAAGAGCTAGTTCAAATGAGCTCGGATTCGAGAATTACTTGAATTACCTCAAAATCGAAAAAAAAAAAAGAAACATGAAGAGAGCGACTGTATCACGGATTGAGTGGTGATCCATCATAAAACCCTCATCAATTATAGTGAATAAACACTAGTAATTTTCTAAGTGTTAATCTTTGACGGTAATTACCAATGGTATAAAATTCCGTGTTCTAATAATATTTTTGTAAATTTAAAAGTTTTTCTCTTGAGAATTCATTAATTTTGTTTTGAAAACCAATATTCATATTTGATTTTAATTTTTTCATGGAAAAAATTCATAGTGTGGAAGTGGTCTTTCTAAAGTTGCAAGCTATATAATTAAATTCAGTGGATTTCTTTGCCATCAAACGTATAATATTAGGGATGTGCGTTGAAAATTTGACACCTATAACCATATTTTTTTTATTTGTTTATGGGACATTTTAACCATAGTTGAGAATCATATGTTTTAATACTAAAGTTCTGTACAATATATATATATATATATAAAATAGTATAATGTATAGTTGGTGGGCATATTCCCAGACCTCACATGGTTTAGATCAGCCATTGTGATTTTATTTTATTTTTTTTCTATTCATTTTGTTAGGTCACATCACCAATATTGTTAGAAATAGTAGGGTAAGATTCACCCCCCCCCCCCCCCCCCCCAAAAAAAAAAAAAAAAAAATTCTTCTTGTTCAAGTTTAATTTTATTTTATGGACATATCTTGTGGTTTAGATACAGCATTAAGAAACCTAATAATTATAATGACTTTAAACTCCAAATTTGAATGGGATTATTACAAGAAATTACAAAAATCTCAAATATTGAATTTATAAATCATATAGGGTCTCCAAGAAATGACCTAAATCTAAGGGATTTGAATAAAATTTATCTTCAAATTGATGATGTTTGGGAAGATCAGCAAGTATGCCTTGATCCAGACTCGGGGAAGGTTTTGTTTTTGGTAGTCCTTGATGATTAAGTTAATTAGTATATCAAAATGAACGAAATAAATAACAATAAGTCTCTTAGTGTGAGATATTTTTACTATTGAAATCTTGTATTTTATATAAGTCGAGCTTACAATAGTTAAGCAAGATTTTCAAATTTTGGGAGAAATCTGGCAAGACACACATCACATTTTGATTAACAGGACGTGTTGTGTTTTGACTAGTGGGAAATAAACTTTTCTCGAAAGGAATTTTGGAGATGAGTTTATAAATAAGCATAATTTAGTATTATGCCTATCATGGTTGTTAAACTCCCGATTTTATGAGTATAATTTTACGATTTTTTGCACCAAAAAACTCTTAGAATTTTATGATTTTGAAGTTGAATCGCACTCGATTTTACGATTTTACATGTTGAATACCCTCTTACGATTTTACGATTTTAGCAACCTTGATGCCCATTATCACAAAATAAAATATATAAAATAAATTAATACAGAATGATTTAAGCTTATTAATTAATCACCATATATAAAGTTATTTTATTAAATGGCAGTACCGAGTCAAAAATGGAGAACACTATGCATTCATCATCATCACCATCAATTTGCACTTAAAACTATTTTGTAATATTAAATAGGCCCCCAAAAGCAGGAAAACAAGTAAATGTATTTAGCAGCAATTCAGGAGAATATGTTTCAGCATCTCAACCTAACCTAACCTAATCTCAAACGTTTGTTCATCCAATTGTCTAATTATATAACAACCGAAATCTAGCTCATGAGTTCAGTACAGCTATCTCTATTACAGATAGATAACAACACACTCTCTCTCTCTCTCTCTCTCTCTCTCTCTCTCTATGTATATACACACACAAATATGATGAATATATAATTAATAATCTTTGAAGTTGAGGTGGATCAGAATTACATTTTAATCGGTTTTTAGTGTATAGGGTTAGTTTTATTTACCATATTGATAGAATATTCAGAGTACAATCTGTTAAAGCGTAAACTTGTAAAAGACGGAAGCCAGTGGGATCGGTGGAAGAGGAATTAGAGGAACCAGTACTACAAAAATTAAATAGCAAAATGTTGATTTGTACAGTCTAGCTTATAAGTAGGCCATGTATATATCTAAGCTATATATTTTGACATCCAGTAACAAAGTAGCCAAAATGAATGATTTTAAAGTCTCCATTGCATGCAATACATAAAACATGGTGAACTCTCCTTATTGCTTTGATCTGCAAGTAATCTAAAGCCATTCAGTTTCCAAGTACAAGCGGCTGCATTTAACTGCAAATTAATCAGCACAGCAACTTCAGGCCAGATCTCCAACAGTTAACAAAGCCCTAAACTTTTCCTTAAATTTACAGAATTTGTTGCAATAAATCCCTTACGGTTACTTAACCCCAATTAATAAATTCAACATTAATAATTTACTAGATTTATTAATTAATAAATTTGTTGCAATTTATTAATTTATTAATTACAGCAGTGATCAGTGAGGCAAAGGTAGCTAGGCAATGCAGCGACGATCGACGCTTGCTGGAGGCGACCATGGAAGAGGAGAGAGAGGAGAGAGGAGGCGGGGCAGGGAAGCAAATTTGCAGGGGTGAGGGCATTTCTGTAATTTTAGCACCCTTCGAAAAGTCTCTCGATGAGGCTGTCTGGCTGTGTAGAAGGGTGCTAATTTCATAAGGTTGCCTTTTAGATAAAGTCATTTGATCCTATCATTTATTAATGGAAATTTAAAATTTATTATTTATTTATATAATATTTTGGAAGTATTTCGATTTGGGTCTAAATCCACCTGAATTTAGACCTAAAAAATAAAAAGATTTTAAATAACATCTGTGTAAGTGTAATTCAAATGATATAATTCAAAATGCAATTATTTCAATTTAAAGAAAATCATTTGAAATATTTTTAATCAAACACAACCTAAAGAATTAATATTATGGGATATTCCTTCAAGGTAGAACCACTATCAATGAGAGAAGAGAATTTTGACAATTAAATCAAGCAAAATTTGTATTTTAATGATCCCTATATATATATATATATGTTATAAACAAATTTGGTAAGTTCAAACAATCTTAAATTGGGAGGTTCCATTGAGTTATGTAAATTCCTCTAGCGGCTGCTCTCAAATTATGCCTCTTTGATTTCATTTTTTTTTTTTTGGTCTCCATCTTTCTTCTTTCGATTCTCTTTATAGATATGTTAAACTAATAGATTTTGAATCAATGGGTTTGAATAGTTTAATAAGTCCATTTGATGCAGTTTCTAGTTCTCAAGTCGCTTCATAACTAGAAGCCACTACTCAATAAAGCGACAATAGATATAAATTTCTTACAATAATTTTGAAATTAAGAGGCATTTAAAAACACTCTAATATTTAGTTTATTGAGGCATTTTAGTTATTAGTTCACTAATAAAAGTGTCGCATATAATTATGCACCAAATTAAAGCTTATTGAGACACTTACAAATGCTGTATAAATTCATTAAGACATCTCTCTTGGTTTTACATGTAGTGATATTTAAAAATATTTAAAAAATAATTACAAATTTAAGCATATAATGACATTTAAAAATATTTCGAAAACAAATATGATTCTAAACTGTCTTGAGGTTGCAAGGCCTTTCTTTCCTCATGATCTCTCTCTCTGCGACAGATGATGCTCTCTCCCCTGCTTCATTCTTCCTTCAAGGCCTTATCTCCACACGCGACCACGTGGCACCCCATGAAATGGCCTTGTGGCAAGCTAGAGATTAACTTTAGCGTGCTCGCTTCCCCATTGGCTTGAACTCTGGATCTCTCATTCCTTATGCACGCATGTGACCACTTGATCTACAAAACTCCTCACTAATACATGCGTCTATATTAATTTTATAGTAAATTGACTCTATTAGAACATTTGATAATCAAAGTGTCTCATTAGAATTATTTTATTGGGACATTTTAAAAATTCTACCATATTAAAATTATTTTACTAGGACACTTCTTTAAATTATACCTTAAAATAATATTTTATAGGATATTTTTTAAAAAATATTCTAAAAAAATACCTCAATAAGTGTTTTTTTGTTATAGTGATTTTTTATTCAAGGGACATCTGGATTTAAAGTAGAGGACAATATAATTTCAAAGTAGTGAGAACTGGTGATTCTACCCACTCCCATTGTAACACACCAGAACATGTTGAACTTTCTTTAGTCTAGTAAAGAAAAGTCTCATTTGATAATAATGCAAACAACATAGAACATCTTCCCAAGTCCCACTCAACAAATGGGAAATATAAGACTAACAAAAGGAAAAAAAAAAAAAATTAGGCTACGTTTTCTTTACTGTTTTCAAGCTATTTTTAGTTTTCGATTTTCTAAAATAATGAAAATGTGTTCTTTTTGTTGTTTTAAAAAAAATATATATATATAAAGAAAACCCAAAATAACAAAAAGTTATTTTGGATGTTTTTATCCAAAATAAACTCCAAATTCAAAACACGAAAAACAAGTTTCATTGTGAGCTTTACTTGAGCATTTTCATGGTGGTGAAGTAGGTTTATCAAATAAATTTTCTAATCCTATGCGTGGAAGGTTCAGGAGGATTCCACACATTCCAGACTTTCCGTCCGACAAGGGCTTGGAAGCGTTCGACACAGGATGGTGATCCACTCCATGGACTACGTCTCCATGGATGACGCCGCTGCTCAGAATCTCATCAAAAGGAAGCTCGTCGCTATTGTCAGCCTCCAGAAGTCGGCTCTGGACATCGCCTTCAAGTGCTTTTCGACTAATGGTAGAGCACATTATCAAAGATCGATGCAACCTGATACAATTAATTGATTCAAGAAATTTTTCTCTCTCTGAAATGTGGGTTGCAAAGGCGGACGATCGTAGTCTTTCTTGCACGGTTATTTACAGAACAAATTTATTCAAAATTAAATAGTTTTAATTTTTTGCATAATTAAATTCATTTAATGAAATGTTATTTTTAAAATTTCAAAGAGAACGAGTTTTCTATTTTAAAAAACAGTTTTTTAAAATGACAAAGAGAATGCATTTTTAATTTTTTGAAAACAAACTATCAAAATAGAAAATTAAAAATGAATTCAAAACTCAAAATTAAAAATTAAAAAGTAAAAAGAACTCAACCTTATTTTCTTTCATTCTTTCTTCATATTTATTTATTACATTTTTAAAATCTCTTTTCCTCATTTTTTTTTTATCTATATGTGTATTATTATTAAATATTCCGAGTAAAACATTCCAGTATTCTGAGTCTTTTACGTTTCTAGATTTCTTTTTTTGCATCATATGATTAAGGGTTTTGATTTCATAAATTTTTATAACTACATTTATATTATTTCAAACAAAATATTATTTTTTACTTAATTAACATTATTCTTTATCAAATACAATACTATTTTCGTATTAAATAAGAAATAATGTTAATTCAGAAAAAAAATAATATTTTGTTTGATGTTATTTTGTTTCAAATTAACAAAAACCTCTCTAAACTAATATTATAATTCAAATTCCTCAAATATCAAGTATATTGATGATCATGCAAGTATATACTATTATAATCTAAAAATATTGAAATCAAATAACCATAATTAAAGGATCAAATCCATGAATAAATCATAAAATAGCATACCAACTCGAAACATACTTACCCACAACTTCTCCAACATAATAAAAAAGGTCATATATAGTCCAAACTCTATATATCAATGATCAACCAACAAAAATAAAAAGTTGATATTCCAAACTCCCTACAACACAAATAAAAGTTCATAATTCAAACTCCATTTATAGTCCATACATCAACCAATAACATCCAAATTAAAATTCATCCTCAAGATAGTCGTTGTCTAGTCCTTCCAAATTGCCAAGAATATCATCATTTTCTACATCATCTACAAAAATAAGACATAAAAAATCATATAGTAGTAAAATACAAACCAAAATATGTCACAAATGAGTAATTCATTCATAATTTCATATACCATTTACTAAAAGATATAAAATTAGAAATTTAGAATGCTTGTATCTTGACCAAAGGGGGAGTTTATATCCTCTTCGATACCAAATGGAAATGCATTATCTTCATAGATTGTATTCTCAAGTTCCTCAAAATCAAGATTGGGTTCTACTTCTTTCTTATCAACCCAAAAATTCATCAATTCAATACATTCGTAATCAATTGGATCATACGATTAATTTCTTCTTAAACAAAGTTCTACATAAAAAAGGGAAAACAAATGAATCATTGACTAGTTTACTATAAAGAAAAAAAAAACCTAGAAAAAATCAAACATAAGCAGGAAAGGGGGAAAACATACATATTCTTCATTTTCAAATTATATAAAAAAAAAAACAAGATCATTTAACCTTTGATGCTCCAATCTATTTCTCATTTTAGTATGAATGGGTTCAAACACACTCCAATTTCATTGACAACCCAAAGCAAAAGTTGCTTGGGTAAGGATATGAGTAATAACACAGTTGTAAAGTTGGAGAAGCACCTCCAAACATCCTCCACCATTTAGCTAAAGGTTATACAATAAATTTAGATTGTATTCAATATTCATTATTCAACATTAAAAAAAATAAATACCAACAATGACTTACAAAGTAGCAATTGAATAGAAAAAAAATTAAATACTTACTAGGTTGAATTGTCTTAACTTCTTGAATAGGAAATTTACTTCCAAAGCTTTCCCGTCGTTGTTTATACATTTGTATTTCTCTCATTGTATGAACAACATTGTAACTAACACAATAATATTCATGATTAAGGACATCGAACAGACTATTCATAATTTAAGCCTTGTTGTAGATATCATCGTCATAAACAAAGGCAAGGTTGAGAAAATAAATTGTTGCATGAAGTGTCCAACTCAAATGCTTATCCCATCACGACTCAATAATATATGTGTAAGACTAGTACAAATTTTTTTTTTTTTTTCAAAATTTTCATGATTGTCATTTGTGTTCAATACGTGTCGTCATATGCATAACCCAAATAAAGGTTATCATAGAAATCTACTATACCTAGCAATCTCACAATAGGGGGCGCAACTTTCACAATCATCATACAGTTATCCCAGAATTTATTATCTAAAACAATATCAGCTATAGTTTTTTCATTTGTTGTCTTTGTCAATCTATGAGGTGAAAAGTGTTTATCTCCACAAAGTATCTTTATGTTCAAACATGCTCTTCAATGTGATCAAAGTGTAGGAAAACGAGTATAGACAAAAATAGAAATCTTATAGGCTCGATATGCAAAAGTAGAAATATGTGGCATATTGTTAATATCCTTTAACACGAGTTCTAAACAATATCAGCACAAGGTGACCAATAAATGTGATCATATTTTTCTTGTAATAACTTCCCAATTGACACATAATTGGCAGCATTATTAGTATTCAGTAACCATATGCATCACATTCTTTAGTCCAACCCACTCTGTTATCTCAGAAAACAAGTTAAACAATGTTGAAGTATCTTTAACATCATCAAAGGCATCAACAAATTTAATAAAAGTAATTCCAATGGGGTAATATATCCAAAAATAAATCAAAGTCCTATTCCTTCGATCCATCCACCCATTAGCCATAACTGTGCACCCATAAACTTTTCAATTACTTTTATACCCGTTAATAAGCATCTAACATTCTTTCTTACAATCCTTGAGCAAGTTAATACGCAAGTATAGTCCTTTATATCCAAGACCAATAGTAGTGGTGGCATCTAATGCAAACTGAAAGTATTGGGAATATGAATGGAATGTAAGCATCACAAAATCACCTAGCCCATGGACTATGAGCTTTTCAAAACTGCTTCCTTATGAGGTGGGGCACTGCACTAGAAGAAGTATGACAGTTGGCTACTTTTTTTAGCTACGTTTATGAAACCGTAGCTAATAATTCACATTTTGCTACATTTTTAAGTTAACGAAGCTAAATCTTTCAAATATTGGATGCAAAACTTTATGTGATGAAAATTTTTTATTAGCTACGTTTTAAAACGTCGCCAATACCTAAATGAAACTCAATGTTGTGGATTTCAAAGTTGACCCACAAGTTACAAAACATGTTACTTTATTGAAAATGAGGACAAGACACAAGTACTACAAATCTTTAATTTCCTTTTGATGAGGAAGCAAGAAAACACAAGCCATGTAATACCCGAAAAACTTTCGGGTAAGAAATATGAGGTTTCAAAGGAAATCGGTATCAGAATAGTCCGAGAAAATGTCCAAATCGACTATAGGGAATGCCTGGGGGCTCATATACCTAAGGAAATAGGCATATATCTATATATTAAGAATCTCAAGAAATGATTTTTAACATCGAGAGAAATTGGATCAATAATGATTTTCGGTATAACTAAAATACAGCTATGATTCTAGCTGAAAAATTAAATTATTGTAGGAGACTTTTGAGAGATCAACAAAACCCCAAGAAAGATCATATTTAGTATGTATAACAACCCTTTAGTGGTTTCAGGAAGAAACAAAAGGATTTACGACCAAAATGAAGATTCGAACCTAAGTGCAATTTCTCGAATTTGCCCGAGAAAGGTCAAAATGACATTTTTTCGAAATCTTAGAGGAAGAAATGAAGACTTCAAAGCTTGAGGAACTCAATAGAAGTTATAGAAAGTTTAGGGGCTTCATGGAAAGGCCAAAATGTAAAAAAGTGAAAATGAAGGCCAAAAATACAATTTCCAAAACTTGAATGCTGCCATGGTAGACCAAGCTTCTGACCACCCTTCCTATCACCGAATTTGGTGGCGAAAGACCCAAGAAATTGGCAGGGACGTCGAGGTAAGGCCCCAGAATCAATCTTGGCCGACAATCAGCCTTGGCTTGGTTGAAAACGGCCAAATTTTCGACCGAAAGCAACCATAATTTACCCTCGATAAATCGACTTTTAGGCAACTTTTGGTGCATTTTGAACCGATCTAAGGCACGGGAAGGCCTCAGTGGGTTTGTGTGAAGCAAAATCCGTCGTTTTGGGGTTAATTCGAATTTGGTTATAAATAGAGGATATAATGGCCGAGAGTTTTGCAAGATTTGAGCTTCAAATCGACATTATTTTTAAATAAATTGAGGCACTAAACCATAGGGCTTTTGTTGCCCATGAGTGAGGATAATTCATGAAGATTTTGAGAAATTTTGGAGTTCATTTGAGTGGTAATCGGAGTTTCGCCGATAAAATCGAATCTCGTCGGAGCCGGACTGATTTTTGCTTGGAGGAAGGTCTTTTTGGTGTTGTTTCAAACTTAAATTTGGCCAGAGTGATCGAATCAAGGTAAGATATCTTCTAGTATAGTCAGTTTAATTTTTTGGTGTGCCAGCGCCAGAGAAGATGATCAGAGATAATTTTTATTTTTTTAAATGTTGAAAATAAAGGAAAATAGAGTAAAAATAGAAATCAGATGGAAAAAATTATAAAAAAATATTTATAAATACATAAAAAAGAAATAGTTTACGTTTATGAATTTTTATTTGAGGAATTTCATGAGAAAATAATTATTTTGAATTTTTGAAAGGAAACTTAATTAGAAAAAAATAGTAAGAGGTTTTGAAAAATTCTCAAAAAATTTCTGGATATTATTTAGGAATTTTCATGAAGAACCATTGAAGAAATTACTTGATTAGATATTTATTTTGAATTTTGGAAGAATTTATAGCTATGAAAAATAGAGAAAAATTATGAAAAATTATGAAAAAATTATATTATTGATTTTAATTGGAAATTATTGGCTAGGAAGTGATTGGCTATGGAGTTTGAGAATTCGTATGATTTTTTAGGTTGGCACGTATTTCGAGATAAGTCAAAATTCTATTCAAAGTGAGTGATTTTACTCCAAAAACTTATACATATTATATTTTGGCTATGTTGAGCATGATATACATGAAAATGGCTAAGTTATATGTATTATATGAACATCTCATCATATCTATACATGTATTGTCGCATCGATGTATTATGATTTCTACATGGCACGATATTATTGGCATATTGATATTTGTGTCGGGTTGGGATATCGCCTTGATAGTGTAGTCGTAAATTCCTTAAGAGCAAATGATAGAACAACGTTAGGATTATCCTAAAAGTAGGTCGGGATTCTTCCTAGGGTTTCGTGCCAGCCTGGTTGGCCAGGAAAGTTGTACTAGGGAACATGTTCATTCACGTTATTATATCATGCATTCATGTAACTGTCATTTTAACCCTCACCTAGAAGATTCATCTTCTAATGTTGGAAGTATGTCCCTGGAATATTCCACGTTCCAGGCGAGTCGAGCAGTCGGAAGGGCAAAGGAGTAATCGAGACATGAGCATGATAGAGATTGTGATGGGTCCTAAGCCAGGGCTAGGACAAGTTATCATGTTTAATTGATTTAATTATTTTTTTTCAGTTATTGTAATGTTATGCTGATTAGTAATATGTATAAACTCGTGGATGTTATGATTCGTTACTAAGGTTTTTTTAGGTTTCGATCTTATTCTGCTGGTAATTATGAATTTCATTTCCTTAATATTAATTTTGGGAATTGATATTATGTGAATGTGTTGAGAATTTTAGTTTGATTAATGTATAAAAAAAATAAAAAATCCTAGCATATGATATAACGCCCTAAAGAGCCTGGGGTGTTACAAGCCATCAACACTGACTAATGATAATTGAAAAAGTTTGTGTGATTATTGGTCTAGACCAGAAGTGTAGGTTTGAATATTTTGAGATTAAATTCTTAAAGATATATGAATAAACAAGTGTTATTTGGTGACAAGTATTGAACTAACCAATTTTCTTTCTTTTTTTCTTAATTAAGGAACGGTGTGAAAAGACAAAACAAATTAGATCACATATGAAAACACCGCATTTCCAAGGTTCAAAATCATTTGTTGTCGTTCGAAATGAATATGTAAGATCTATTAGTGTTATCTCAATTTTATTAATATTGAACTATATTACCTTTTTATTATAACTTCAAAAAAATTTTAATCAACAGGGTCAAAAGAAATTAAATGTGGAATAGTGTGATAAAATCACTCATTTCAAGGTGGGTAAGGGATGGTTTTCTCAAAAAGCAGAAGAAAATTATGTAAGTTGAGAAGTTTTACTTATTTCCTTATATTTTGAGATTTGTGCTAGTTAAATTCATTTGTTATTTGTGTTTACAATTATACAAGAATAATATGCAAGCGATAATGGAGAAATCAAAAGAAGAAGGTAAAGAGCTGATTGCGGATGAGGTATGTGATCAAGTCCTTGGCACTCGGTCGGGTTATGTTAATGGACTATGGTTAGAAGTTGAAATTGTCAAAAGTGAAAAAACATGTGCAAAATTGGCAAAAGATGATTTATTGTTCAGAAAATTACTTGGAGACAAGTATGATGACTTCGTTGAGGATGAAGAGTAAGATTCTTAAAGTTTATGTATTGTGTTTGCCCATTTAGAAATTTAAAGTCACTTATTTTGAACATTTGTTTTTTGCATAGGGTTGATGAAGATGCAAATACTTCATAAGAGTTAAATGGAATTTGTGCATAAGTCGGTATACTTTTGGCAAATGATGTTATGCATCTGTGTTGACGTTGTTATCTGTGTTAACAACTTGAACATTGAGATGTTGAAATGGTCATTGGTGTGTTTTAATGATTTGAACATTTGTAAATATTAATGTGTTTATATTTGTCTTATTTTGTGTTTTTTTGTTTAAATTTCAATAGAATTCATGTTTATATTAATACAAGTTAAATATAATGATGAAAATACAAAATGGTTGCAAAAATAGGTCTTTCATGCCAAATTTTTACTAAAATAAATTAACTATTATTCCAAAAAAAAAACTAAAAGGTCTTTCATGTCACAAAAAAGGGAAACGTAGTAAAAAAATTTATTCGCAACATTTGCTACGTTTTTTATTGAAACGTAGCTAAACATATTCATTTCATGACAATTTTGAAAACGTAACTAAAAGTTTTAGCCAATTTTGATTGCAATTTTCTCTAATTATGGACAAAAAAAAAAAAAAATGTAACTAAATATTAATCACTACAAGAAATACACAATTCAGTGATGGGACAATGCTTGTCACTAATTAGCGACGAATTTTGATTGCTAATTTTTGTGACAGATTTGCGATGCCTATTTCCATTGCAAAATTTTTTTAAATTTAGTGACGGGATACTTATTACAAAAATAAAAAAAAATTTAAAAAAATAAAAAATTTAGCAACAAAAATTTCTGTCGCTAAAAAATAAAAAAATAAAATTTAAATATTTAGCAACAAAAAATATTCGTCGCTTAAAAAAAATTATAAAATTAAAAAAAACATTAGCGATGGAAAATGTCCGTCACTAAAGAAGTTAAAAAAATTAAAAAATAGACAATTTGGCGACAGAATACATATGTGGCAAAAAAAAAAAAGAATAAAACAAAAAAATTTTTAAAACTTTAGCGAAGGATTTATTCCGTCACTAAAAGAAAGAAAAAAAATGAAAAAGTTTAGCGACAGATTTATTCTGTAGCTAAAAAGAAGAAAAAAAATAAAAACCTTAGTGACGGAATAAATCCGTTACTAATAAAAATAAATTAAAAAATTGGTAATTTTAAACTTTAATTTTTATACTTTAAAAAATGTGTAAAAAAATTATAAAATGTGAAATTCAGACTTTAATTTCACATTTTAGTAACTAAATTTATATTTTTGACTCAATTTAATTAAATATACTTTTTTTATATATGATAACTGAAACTTTTCGTTATTTTGATTACATCTGTGTACTTGTATTTATGTTTATTTTTTTTACACATTAAAATAAAATGGTTAAATTGAATTACAAATACAGATATAAAAATAAATTTAACTTAAAAATATAAATAAATAAATATAATTAAAAAAAATTCAAATGACTATACAAAAAAAAAAAGTAATAAAAATCTAAATGTGCCCCATATACACGCATACATTTTTTAAAGATATTGATCTTCATTATTAAGTAATATGTTATCCTTTAGTGGATACCCATCTTTTTAATTGAATAATATGAGATAGAATAAAAATAATATCCATGATACGTTTCACTTATTTTAAATTTTATCATTAATTATATAATGTCACGCTATATAATTCAGTAGTTTACAGAGAAATTTAGTAATGTTACTGAAATTAACCTTTAACAAAATATTTATAAAAATTTAATGTGAAATTCATAAAATATTTCAATTAAATTTAAAATTTGATTTGAAAATGAAAATTTTTATAGTTAAATGTAGAATTTATAAAAATTTCAATTAAATTCAAAATTAGTGATGGAATATTCTATTTTTAAGTTGCTAATTAATAAAATATAAAATTATAAAATAAATTCAAAATGAGTTTAGCTGTCTATCAAAAGAGAGAATATGAGAATTAAACTTCTCAGTTACAATATCTCTCAATTGATATAAGACTTAGAAAATAAATAATAACAATGAATATTGCAACAATAGCCTTAAGTAAAATTGTTTCAATTTAAATCATGAGAGATAAGATATCAGCACTTGTAAATTAAAACACTTGGACACTTGTAATCAATGTTCTTTAATCCCATAAATGCGACACCAACCAAGTATTTATAGTTCAGGGCGAGAAACGCCAAAAATTATGTTATGCATTAAATAATGGATTTGTTAAAAATATTTTTTAGTTTAAAGAATATATATAATTTAAAACTAAAAATTAATTAGTCAAATAATTTATATAATTATTATTTATAACATAAAAACTATTGATCATTTATAAAATAAAAGATTAATATTGACCTCCCATTTTATAGTTAAGAATAAACTTGCATACTATTGAAAAATATTTTAATAAAAAAATATTTTATTTCATTCTTCAATCATTATTCTTCAAATACTCTTAGTGTTTTATTTGTATTACATAGTTTTTTTTAAATTTTTTTCCTCTTTCTTCATCTCTTATACTTATGTTTTCTAATTGATTGTTGATTTTGCTTTTCTATTAAGAGACTTATAATTTTTAGCTTAAAGAATATATATAATTTAAAATTATAAATTAATTAGTAAAATATTTTATATAATTATTATTATTTATAACATAATAATTATTGATCATTTAAGTACTTTTAGTAATTTATTTATTTTTATTTTTTCTTTTCTCTTTATCTCTTAAATTTTTTTCCTGATTAGCTTAATATAGTAAAATTAAATATTTATAAATCAATTATATTTTAAAGTAGTTAATAAATATATATTTATTTAAATAAATTATATATTAATTTAAAAATATATATATTTATTGATTTAGAGAATAAATTTAAAAAAATATATAATATATTTAATGTAGCGACGGGCGCCAGCCGCCCACCCACCCCCTCCCCTTCTCGTGCCACGTGCCCCCCACCCCCAGCAACCCCCCGCCCACTCCCTCCTTTACTTAAATGTCCTCGCGTCCGTTTTTCTTCACTTTCTCTTATCAAATTTTCTCCTCATCTTATCTATTTTTCAATCTCATTTGATAGCAAATCATCTGTTAATTTTTTTTATATTATATTTTTTGTCGTTAATCATTTTAGTTTTAAAATGCAAATATTGAATGTTTCTTATATAATAGATATTATTTGATTAATTATTAAGTAATAAATAGTTGTTTATTACTTGATTAATATATCTGTTTATTGATTAACTGTTAATCTTAATATTTCTGTTATTTATATTTATTGCATGTTATTATTATTTATTATATATATTATTATTATATATTCTGTATATATTATTATTGTGTATTATGTGATTTAAATAAAAAAATTAAATTCAAAAGAGTAGGCGTGTTAGAAGGTTTCAGTGTGTGTGTGTCTGGGGGGGGTTCAAACCTCACAGTGGGGGAGGGTGTTGTTTGTCTGGGAACCTAAATAAATTTTAAATTAAATGAAATTTTTTATTTAGTTTTAATTAAAAAAATTTAAATTAAATAACAGAAGGATGGGGTTGTTTGTGGGAGGTGTTTTAATAATAAATTTTAATTAAAATTTATATTTTTTATTTAGATTTAATTTATAAATTAGTAATATGTTATTAATATTAATAATATAATTTCTAAATAATTTTTGTGGGTAAAAAAAAAATTATTTTGCACCAAATGAGATATTTTAATTTTAAATTTAATTAAAATAAATTTTAACAAAATTAGATAATTTAACATATAATTAAAATAAAATTAATAATAATCACTGGGATTCACATAGGAGGGGGCGATCACGGGGAGGGGAAGGGGGGAACAAGGAATTGCATTTCGCTTGGACCCGTGATAGAGATGTAAAATAAGAATGTATAACTGCGTCAGTAACAATAATAGATGATGGCATGGCAGGAGTAGATGAATAGACAGATGATGGCGTTACAACAACTTGGACTGTCTACTCAACGTAGATTGAGAGATCAATTTTATAATGAGGAACAAATTGATGATTGTAATGATGATGATTCTAATTGAATATTTATGAATGTTAATTATAAATGTTATTTTTTATGAATATATGAATGTTAATTTTTTATTTTTAAATTAATGATTTTAATTAATTATAATAAATTGTTAATTATTTTAAATATTATTTATATATAAAAAATTTATTTCTAAATAAATATAAAATATAAACAATTTTTTGAATATTTATTAAATAATTTTTTTATATAATTTATATTTTAAATTTTTTTATTTTGTTTTTTTAATTTTTTTTCTCTATTTAGCGATCGGCCCTGACCCGTCGTTGAATTTAGCGATGGGTAAAGCACACGTCGCTGAATTCAGCAACGGGTGTTGCTCCCATCACTAAATTCAGCGACGGGTGTCATATTTGTCGTTGATTCCGTTGCTAATTTTTTTTTGTTGCTAAAATCATTGCTAAATTTTAGCGACGCAATTTTTAGCAACAAAGAGTAGCTAGTCATTAAATCTGTCACTAAAAACTTAGCAACGAATTTTGAGATTTTAGCGATGGAATTTTTCGTCGCTAAATCCTTGATTTTTTGTAGTGAATGTAATGCGATTGGGTTTTTGCTACTTTTTTTGTGACATTTCAAAAATGTAGTTAAAAGTTCGTGACGATTCTGAAAACATAGCTAAAATTAATGCGATTGGGTTTTTGCTACGTTTTTTTGTGACATTTAAAAAGCATAGCTAAAAGTTCATGATGATTCTGAAAATGTAGCTAAAATTTTTGCTATATTCCGAAAAATCATAGCTAGAAGTTATAGGTACGTTTCCAAAATCGTAACGAAAAGATTATGTAAGGCAACATTTTACAAAAACGTCGCTAATGACTTTTTGCGAGGAGGCTTTTGTTATGTTTCTGATGACATTTTAGAAACATAGCTAAAATCTTTTAGTGACGTTTCTTGAACTTTTGGCTACGAAAATTTTCGTAGAAAAAACCAATATTTCTTGTAGTGTTCATTGAACCTAATGCCCCAGGAGTTGTCCTAAGAAGAAAGAGATTTTCTAATTCAACAATTTTTTTTTTTCTCTTCCTCTTATCTTGCCACCCTTTTTGTCTTAATGCCTCTCTTAATTTGGTCAGTTTCTTCTAATCATATTTCCCCCTCATATATAGGGTCTTCATCAAATGAAAGTTTACGGCCTCTCTAGCAATTTTCTTGTTATGACTAATCTTCTTAAGGTTTTCATCCATTTTCACATAAATGTCACAAGGGAGCTTTTACATGTAACTACTTGACCCCTAACCCCAACAAAATATAATTTTAGTTTATGTACGCCATGCACCACTCTTAAATTGCTTGGCACAATAAAGACAAGTGTATCACATTTTGCAAACACCTAAATGTGATGAACTCACATGGTCCCACCTTGGGTTAGTTTTTTAAAGAACCGATGGCGTGGAATCTGTTTTTAAATTCTTGTTTGATAAGTGTACATTTGGAGCATCGATTCTTCTTAATGAACAAAATAAATGCACATCATTTATTTATTAAAATAAAAGAAATAAAATAATATGATTATCACATTATGAACTTTGAAGTTGAATTAAAAGTTTAAACTAAACAATTGATGACATTAATTAATCCCAAAATTAAAATGTTAAAACTTTGAATTCGAAGCTAACGATAAATGAATAAATAATAAATTAATATATATATATATATATAAAGAATGCATATAAAGTAAATGTTTAAAAAGAAAAAAATTCATATAAACAAAAATACATAATTAATGATAATAAATTAATATATTATATAGTTATATACTTGAGAGGTGAGTTGTGGCCAAAGATGAATAATTGACGATCAGAGATAAACAGAGAAGAAGAAGAAAAATGGAAGATTGACGGTCAAAGATGAATGGAGAAGAAAAGAATAGTGGAAGTAGAAGAAGAAGAAAGGAAGATTAGAGAACAAGAAAAACACTAGTAAGATTGGAGAGCATGAAGAAGAAGGGAACATTGGAGAAGAAGAAGAAACATGGAAATCAGAGCATGAAAAAAAGGGGAACAAGGGCTGACAAAGAAGCTTGGGGAGGTGGATTGAAGTGCATCTACAACACTAGGGTTTGCAAGAAAGAAAAAAAAAAAAAAGAAGCAACATTTTCAAGAAGATGATATCGGATAGTTTTTTCAATTCTTCAAAACATGATGGGTTTTGCCTAAATTAGGCCAAATCACAAGGGTGGTCAAAGCAATCTACTTAAAACAAAAGGCAAAGCCAGTTTCATTTTTGGTTTGTTAATTTTATAAGGTTGCATTTGAATAGAATCATTAGACCCTAGCATTTGTCATTTGATATTTGAAATTTTAAATTCATTATTTCCATATATAATTGTTGGAAGCAATTGAATTTTGGTCTAAATTCATACTAGATTTGAAATAGAAGAATTTGAATTTAAATAAAATCATTAGAGCCAAAAAAATAACAATTTGAAATAACTTTTTTATAACTGTCATTTCGAGAGATGGAATTCAAAATGCAATTATTTTAAATGATGAAATTTAAAATAAGATCATTTGGAATCTCATTATTCAAATGTAATATATGGAATATTATAGTATATTATTTCAAGATAAAACGAAAATCAATAAAAGAATAATATTTTGACAATTAAATCAAGTAAAATTTGTAATTTTAATAGACATTATAGCCGTTATATGACCATAATTGGTAAGTTCAAACAAAAAGTCCTAAATTGGAAGAATCCTTATTTTCGAGTTGTATAAATTCCCGACTAGATGCCCTCAAACTATGCCCTATTTCATACCCCCTTTCATTTCTTTCTCTTCCTTCCATTATCTTCGAAGATTTGTTAACTATATAGATTTTGGGTCAATGGATTTAGATAGCTCAATTGACCCATTCGATGCAGTCTGAATTTCCTAAGCCACTTCACAACGAAGGGCCACTGACGTACAAAGCAACAGTGGATGTCAAGTTCAGATTGATGGCAGATTTTGGTCCGGAGCAAAGGATAATAGGAATTTCGAAGTAGCTGAAACTAAGGATTCTAGTGCACAAATCCCTTTTGATAGTAATGCAGGTAACATAAAACATCTTCCCTCTCAACAAAACATGATTTTTTAGGGTTTTTTTTTTTTTTTAGTTTTGTCAAGAAATAAACATCCTCTTTTATCTTCTTTGGATTATATTTAGTTCTACTTTAAAGATCTCAATTTCTTTGAATATTACTGATTAGTAATTTGACGTTTCAATAGATTGTGTTTGATATGTGATTGATTGATTGATAATTGAAAAATGTATCTTATACTGACAGAAAATCTTTTAATTTTGATTTCATAAATTTGAAATAATGTTGACAAAATGGGAAACATATAGATGATTGAAGCTCAACAAATCCGTTTGATGCAGGCTCTAGTTCTCAACCCGCTTCACAACCAAAGGCCACTGACGTAAAAAGTAATAGTGGATATCAGTTTCAGATTAAGGGGAGATCCAGGTCCAGAGCATAGGACAATACAAGTTTCACAGTAGCTAAAACAGGCGATTCTAGCCTCCATTGCAATACACCAAAACATGGCGAACTCTCCTGATTCCAGCCCACAAGTCCCATTTGACAGTAATGAAGGTAACATAAAACATCTTACCACTCAACAAAACAAGATTTTTTTCTAGGGGTTTAATTATTTTGTCAACAAATAAACTTTCTTCTTTTTATCTCTTATGGGTTTAAATTAGGTATCATTTACAAATCTCAATTTGTTTTAGTATTATTGATTTATAATTTAATGTTTCATTTAGTTGTGGTTAATAAGTGATTTATTGGTTATTGAAAAATGTACGTTATGCTGATAAGAGAAAAAGAAAACTTTACTTTTGATTTCATCAATTTCAAATTATGTGGATAAAATGGGAAACATATTTAGGTCTATAAGATTAACAAATGAAAATATATATATATATATTCTCTTTTACCATTTCTTCATATTTATTTATTGCAGTTTTTTAATATGTTTCCCTCATTTTTAATCTATATGCGTGTTGTTATTAAACATTCTTAGTAAAGCTTTGGTATTCTGACTCGTGTTTTGGGATTTTATTTTTTGCATCATATGGTATATGGGTTCTAGTTTCATAAATGTTTTCACCAAACATTTATATTATTGCAAAAAAATATTTTTTAAATTAACTTTTTTGTTTGATAAGCACATTGGATTTGATATTTTTAACAAAATAATAACAAATTTTATCAAAACTAGGGCATGAGACTACGGGACTTACGCAAAGCAAACCCGCTAGTTGCACCAGCGAGTCTGTCTTGACCCGACTTTAGGCACATCTAATGCCCCTTAAGTAAAAATTACAAAACCAATACCAGTCACGTAAAAAGTAATAATACTAATTTAATAAAAAATTCAAAAATCGTAACCAATTTTCATTCTTTTTTTCAAAATCCATTATCAATTTAATTGGCATTGGTTTCTTTTAATACAATTCTTATTAACAGAAAAAAAAAAGTTGAATTATGATATTTTGTTTTGGTTTTCAAATGAAGTGGTAAGTGGTAATTTTCCACTGGGAGCATCGGGTGACAGTTCTCCTAAGCTTGATATGTGCCAGAAGAACGATGGGAAAAAATGGTGGTGCTCAAAACCTGCAATTCCAAACCAAAAATATTGCCAGAGGCATATATATAAGCGTCGCGGCAATTCGAGAAAGAATGTGGCAGGAGAAGGTAGTGAGGTCTCTAAATTTGATCAAGAGGAGGCAACATTCGTTGGTGGATCCTCATCCATATCGACACCTTCTGCTAGGGTTGCTACTACACCAAACCAGTCGATCAACTTCCCATCTGATGCTGAGGGCCCTGGTGTTGGAAGCCTTGTTAACAAGTAAATATACCCATCTCGAATTTATATTTACCTGTACTTCCTTTAATTAATTTGTTTACTCTCTCACTATGCATTTCAAGATATTCATATATATGTAACATTATTGCTACCATGTTCATTGCCTACATAGTTCTAACCCTTTTTATGGTTTCCATCCTCCAGTCAAAACATTGACGAACCTATTCTGTCAAAGTTTGCATTAGAGGAAGACTCGGAGATGAATCTCAAAGATTATTTCCTTGACTTCAGTGACCTTGAATCCCAAGAACAATACTCGTTGCGCCATCTCTTTGACAACTGGCCAATGGAGCAGCCGAAGTATGCAGATTGGTCTAAACACTCGATGAACAATATTCCTACATCCTCATCGAATCGAACATCAGCCTCATCCTCATCCCAACAAGAGAAGCCTCTCTAGCTAGGACTTGGGTCATTGGGAGAGGTCTTGAAGATGAGCTCTTCTTGAAATTCTAAAACATGAGCAGAACTGTGTTGGCTTTCTAATAAGAGTTGGTGAAGGAATGCAACAACTAACAAGAAGAAGCTCAATTAAATTGTGAACTTGGGGATGAGAGGGTGAACTTGGGAAGATGAAATGACAAAGCGCAACCCTGGTTTGTAGATGTTTTAGTCTATGTTATATGGTCAATGTTTCTATAAACGATTATAAGCAGTTGTTCCTCTCTCATGTGGGTCTAAATATTTATGTATTTCAGTAAAGTGCAATGGAGTATGTGATGGTCCAATACTGTGATCTTACATGTGTTACTTTATCTATTTTCGTCTATCATCTTAATCTAGTCTTTAAATCCAACAAACTATGCCAGGTACAAGTTTTCAGTAAAATTTGATGTGGACATGCCCCAAAGATTCTAGTTAGATTAGAGTTTTTTTTTTTTTTTCTTGTTAGGGACATTTATTATTCTTAGTCTTGACACAATTTATACTTAGATCTCACATCTAATTTCAAAATATTAGTAATTAAATATGCAGAATTTATCAAATTTCACCTTCCATTTCCGAGTTCAAATGCTTAATGAGTACGATTATGTCAACAATGAATAATAACTTGTATAGATGATTGCCCAAAAAATAAAAACAAAAATAACATGCATAAAAAATAAAAACAACTTGTGTGAAGGAAACTCATAATTAATCCTTCTGAGAACTAGATAGGATCTGATACATAGTTTGTAAATATTTTTGTAACAATACATAGAGTTTTTCTTTTTCCTTTTACCTTTAGATATATTTATGCTTAATTTAACATAGAGATATCATGATAAATTGGCATCAGACCAACGTTGTGTGCACAGACAATCACGAGTTCTTCTTCCTCAGCCGATGCAAGGGCAACATATCTTCTTTGGTAGAAATTAATAGAGGTGTATCTTTCTTTGTTTAACAACATTTTTGATCCATTCCCTAATTGAATCAAAGAAGGTATTGAACAATATATATCTAAAGATGAAAACCCTTCCCGTATCATATCTGACTATGTTTTAAAATCAATGTAAATAAATATATATATATATATATATATATCCTAGCAGAAACCTATATTCAAAAACACCAAAAAAAGGTAAGGAAAGTTCTTCTTCTCCAAACTTCCCTCTCGATTCTCTCTATAACAAACCCTCATTTAAGTTAGTGAAAACAAAAAATTGCAATGGCATCTTCACTTATATACATGTTCCAGATGAAATCTATACTTAGCAAATGTGAAATTGGGGATGAGGTGGTTCGTTACAATTTTTAAGATATCCATAACTTTAACCACAGTTTTATATCCTTAACAGTAGTTGAACAGTATGAATTTTAATAATTGCATCTGTAACTTATTATTTACATCTTGTTTTTAAAATCTTCATTTTCTTAACTATTTTCAATTTCATTATTTATTCCAAATTCACTAGACATTATTCTTCTAAATGATGCTTAGGAAGATTTACTTTTAGTGGCCTCGCCTTTCCATTGAAACTCTTAGGTTCAGTTTAGTTCATCATGCCAAGGTCTTTGGAAGTGCACTTATTTTAACAAATTAAAGAGAGTTTATGTTATAACTCATATTAAGAAGTCTAAATTTTAAATCATTCTAAAATAACAAATTTAAAGGAAAAAGATAAACTTTATGATGTCCTAGACAAAAATGTTCAGATATTTAGAGTAAATTTGTAAATCATACGTGAACATAAAAGCACCTATTTCTATCAAAATAAATAAAAGACTTTAAATAAATATTGAGTTTGTACAACGAATTTGACATATTTAATATATTTGATATCACCAAAGTAAAACCTACATTCTAGTGCATCATATAAAGACACATATAGCATCTATAAATGCATTCCACAAAAAATAACAAAACTTCCCAAAACCTATGCTTCAAGAATTTCTTTCCCCTTCGACCACACTTGCCTCACCTAGAACATTTGAGTATTCTAAGAGATGAACCCAAGTTAAGAGATAAATTTTCTAAGTGAAGAACCCCTAAAAATAAAACATTCATATAAAATGTGTGCATAAAAAAATATAAGTTTCTATTCCACAATACCACTTGTGACTATATTAGCCCCATTCCAAGAGCTTTCTCAACCGGTGCTAGAAACGCCTCTTTCAAGGTCCCCCACCACATTATTTTAGGCCTA
Source organism: Diospyros lotus (assembly GCF_014633365.1). Taxonomy (NCBI): domain Eukaryota; kingdom Viridiplantae; phylum Streptophyta; class Magnoliopsida; order Ericales; family Ebenaceae; genus Diospyros; species Diospyros lotus. Next base: position 40,286,904 of record NC_068341.1, on the reverse strand, counting down.
ACCAACAAAGAAAATGTAAGTACTCAACAATGCCACGTGTGACAATATTGACCTTCTTCTAAGAGCTTTTTCATATGGTGCTAGAAGCGCATTTTGGGAGGTCCCTAAGCACATCACCTAAGGTCCAAATAGCGTAGAGCAAAATAAGATGAACATACATGATCATAGATGTAAATAAAAAGTCAAAACAAAGTACATTTTCAAAACTGATTTTTCGTGCAATATGAAAAGCCACGAAATAAGAGTTGTGGGTAAGAGAACTTTGCCTTGGGGTCTCTTTGAAGAATATCTTGTTCGATTTTCTTAGCTTCCCAACCTGTCCTTAGTCAACTTAATTGTAAGTTTCTTCTAATTCTCTTTCTTCTTTCCTCCCTTCTCTATTCTTCTTTATTTTTTCTCAAGTGAGAGACTCTATCTCAATTTATAAGATCCTGGACTCATCTTCCCAATAAAGAATTCAATTGATATGAGAAATTTGTGTTTTATTTTTTATTTTTAAAACATTCCCTTTTTGTGAAATATCCCTATAAATACATGTGAAATGGAAAAATAGGAAAGGGGGTCAATGGGGTTAATGGGGAGAAATAGGAAAGGGGGTCAATGGGCCGGGTTAATGGGGGATGGCTTCCAAACCATCCCCAATGATGCAAGGGGGCTGCCCTGTGTTGGCTCGGGGAGCTTATTGCAGCTCATTGCCGTAGGGTCCCTTTCTTGCAAATGCAAGGAACAGGGGCTAGCGGGCTGATTCAATTGCTATCCCAGTCACCTCCTATATTATATATATTATATACATGTATTTAAATCATTATGACCCACTCATTGGGCCAATTAAATTTTTCTCCAAATTGAACTGACTTTATTTTTTTAAGTCTCTAAATATTCTAAAAATAATTTAGGGGTGTTACACCCTTAGTGAATAAATAATGACAAACAAACCCCTAAACTCACAACATCCTTCTCTAAGTCCTATTCTTGTCATTTCCCATTCTTTGCAAACATAAAACTAAATTTCATCCTAACCCTAAATCAAATCGAAGCCCAAACTGTCAAAGAATCCCAATGTAGCCATAGATGAACTCATGCTTTCTATTTAGTCTCTACCCTTTTTTCTCCTCTCAAATCCCTAACCATAAGAGAACCCCATCACAACCCTAACCGACTCAACAAAGGATGTTATGACGCATGATTCATAGAACCCCATTTGTGGTTCACTATTGAAACTCCCACCAGCTTGCTTTCTTTTTCTATCTTTTTCTCTCTCTAGTTCTCTGGCTTCAGTGATTATTGATAAATGCTTTTTCTCAAGCAAAATGCAAAGTTAGCCACTATATTATAAAAAAAGTCAAATAAACTCCTATCCTTTCAAATTAGGCCACATTAGCCACATTATGATTGACATCATTTGATAACAATGCCAAATCCACCACCGTATTTTAAAATGGCTAAATAAGCTAGTATTTTTTCACATCTAAGGATTATATTAACCATTATGATAAATGTCATCCTAGCACCATGGACGACATCTAATTCCATTAATAGGGTTAGCAATACCCCCCTCCCCCCCTAAAAACAAACCCTAATTTAAAAATTACATTCCAAACAAACATGATGTAGTCTAGGGTTATTGTGTTGTAAAGCGATTGCAACTGTGTGGTGTTCTTCGAATCTTGATTTGAGTTTTGATTTAGTATTTTTGTCCTTGCTCCCTCTAAAGAATCAAAACATATAGTCACTTCCATCTCCCTCATTCAACTCACAGTGCAATCGCCTCACAATGCAATTAACCCTAGATAACAAACATTTGGAATGTGATTTTGAGTGTAATTTTGAATTAGGGATTGATTAGGGATATTTTAACACTTTTAATGAAAATATACTATCATTAACCAACATTCAATAGTGTCAACCATAATGGTTAACATGGCCTAATTTCTAAAACTACAATGGTTTATTTGGCCCTTTTTAAGATACGATAGTCAATTTGACACTTTGACTTTTTTATTACTTACATATGTCTTTATATCTATATGTTTGAAAATATCTTAAATTATATGTTTTAAGTATATTTTTTTATAAAATTTATTTACTTATTTCATTTTCATGATCTGAATGTATATTTATTTTATATGCTAAATATATTTTCATATTTTTAGTTGATATTTATATTTTAAAAATATCAAATATATTATGTAACAGAAGATATATTTTATCTAAAAAAATTTATAAATACACTTAGTTTAAAAGAGAACAGTGTCTTAGCAAAAAAAACCAAAAAGGAGAAATAGAATCATTACACCAAATTAGGCCAAATCCCCATGGTGGTCAAAGCAATCTACTTGAAACAAAAACCAAAGCCAGTTTCATTTTTGGTTTGTTCATTTTATAAGGTTACGTTTGAATAGAATCATTAGACCCTATCATTTGTCATTTGTCATTTGATCATATTTGAAATTCTAAATTCATTATTTCCATATATAATTGTTGGAAGCAATTGAATTTTGGTCTAAATTCATACTAAATTTGAAATAGAAGAATTTACATTTGAATAAAATCACATGAGCCAAAAAATAAAAAATTGAAACAACATCTTTATTATTGTCATTTCGAGAAATAGAATTCAAACTGCGATTATTTTAAATAATAGAATTTAAAATAAAATCATTTGAAATCTCAATATTCAAAAGTAAACTAAGGAATATTATAATATATTATTCAAGATAAAACAAAAGTCAATTAAAGAAGGAAATTTTGACAATTAAGTTAGGTGAAAATTTTAATTTTAATGGCCAATATATACGTTATATAATCATATTTGGTAAGTTCAAATAAATGATCTTGAATTGGGATCACATCCCCGACTTGTATAAATCCCCCCTACTACTTGCCCTCAAAGTATGCCCTCTTCGATTCCCCTCTTTTATTTTCATCTTTCTCTTCCTTCCATTATCTTCACAGATTTGTTAAATATAATAGATTTTAGGTCATGGGTTTAGATAACTCCTTTTATCCATTTGATGCAGCCTCTATTTCTCAAGCGACTTCACAACCAGAGGTTACTAATCTACAGAGCAACAATAGATATCTGTTTCAAATTGATGGGAGATTTGAGTCCAGAGCAAAGGACAACATGAGTTTTAAAATAGCCAAAACTTGTGATTCTAGAGCCCCGATTACAATGCACCAAAACCTGGTCAACTCTTCTTACTCAAATGCACAAATTCCTTTTGATAGGAATGCAGGTAATGTGAAACATCTTTCCAATTAGCAAAATAAGAGTTTTTTAGGGTTTTATTTAGTTTTGTCTTGAAATAAACTTTCTTTGTTTATCTTCTTTAGGTTTTATTTAGTTCTCTTTTATAGATGTTAATTTCTTTGAATTTCACTGATTTGTAATTTCACCTTTCAATTTGTTGTGTTTGATATGTGATTGATTGATAATTGAAAAATGTATGTTATACAGATAAAAATATTTTAATTTTGATTTCATTAATTTGAAATAAAGTGGATAAAATGGAAACATATAGAGGACTGATGAAAAAAAATATTTTATTTCACTATTTATTGTTATATATTTATTGCATTTTTTAAATTTCTTTCTCTTATTTTACATCTATATGCGTTCCATTATAACTCAACTAGTTCATTCCGTACAGGCTCTAGTTCTCAACCTGCTTCAAAACCAAAGGCCACTGATATACAAAGCAACTGCGGGAATCAGACTCAAATTAACCAGAGATCTTCGTTCAGAATAGAGGACAATCGAAGTTTCAAAGTAGCCAAAACTGGTGATTCTAGAGCCCCTATCGCAATATATTTATTTTATATGAATATATATTTTTCTTGTTTTAGTTTATATCTGTATTTTAAAAAAATCTATATAATACATAACAGAAGATATATTTTCCTAAAATAAAATTTATAAATACATTTACTTTAAAAGAGAAATAGTTGTCTTAGCAAAAAAAGTAAAAAGGAGAAATAGTGAAAGCAAAAAAGAGGAGAGGCAGCCAATAATCCAAGGGTAAAATCCACAATATGGTATATTATGGTATATATATTATTTCAAGATAAAATGGCAATGAATAAAATTGACAATTAAATCAAGCAAAATTTGTAATTTAATGGGTCTTATATTTGTTATATAATCATAGTTGATAAGTTCAAACAAATAGTCCTAAATTGGGAGATTCTTTTAATTGAGTTGTATAAATTGCCCTGCTACTTGCTTTCAAACTATGCCTCTTTGATTTCCCTTTGTTATTTCTATCTTTCTATTCTGTCTATTTCTTTTTGTAGATATGCTAATATAATAGATTTTGGATCAATGGGTTTGGATAGCTCAACTAGTCCATTCGATGCAGCCTTTATTTCTCAGGTTGCTTCACAATTGGAGACTGTTGATGAACAAAGCAATAGTGAATATCCGTTTCAGATTGAGGGGAGATCTAGGTCCAAAGCAGAAGAAGACAATAGAAGTTTTAAAATAGCCAAAACTGGTGATTCTGGAGCCTCAACTGCAATACACCAAAACCCAATCAACTCTATGTATGTCACACAAAGCCCCTTTGATAATAATACAGGTAATGTAAACATCTTTCCACTCAACAAAACAATAATTTTTTTAAGGGTTTTAATTACTTTTGTCAAGAAGTAAACTTTCTTCTTTTATCTTTTTGGGTTTTATTTTATTCTCTTTTAATTAAAGATCTCAATATCTTTGAGTATTACTGATTTTTAATTTGATGTTTTAATTGCTTGCATTTGATATATATATGTGATTGATTGATGATTGAAAAATGTATATTATATTGATAAAAAAAAAGCTTTTAGTTTTGATTTCATCAATTTGACTAATAGGACTAACAAATGGGAAAAAAAATTTCTTTCACACTTTCTTCTTATATATTTATTATATTTTTTAATTTCTTTCCCTTGTTTTCCATCTATGTGTGTACCAATATATTCCTAGTAAAGCATTCTAGTATTCTATCTCACTTGTGTTTTTAGATTTTATATTTTGCATCTAATTTCTAAATATCTTCAACATATACATTATTATCAAAAATCTCGAGTTTTTTTGTCAAATTAACATTTTTTTTCATTTAAAATCCAACTAGCTTCAAATTTGATGTTTTTATTAAAATAGTATTGAATGTTATCCAAGTTAGAGGCAAGAGACCCGAAAACCTTGCGCAAAGACAAACTCGCTAATTTCACTAGCGGTTTTTTCCTGATTGAAACTCAGATATTATCTAATACTATTTTAGTATAAAAAAAATTACAAAATTGATACTAGTTGTATAAAAATTAAAATATTAATATTAATTTATTAAATAACTCAAAAACCTTTACCAATTTTCATTCTTATTTCACCTTTCAGGCTATCATTGTGGAGGCATAAATGCTGCCATGGGAACTCCTAACATGATGGGAACTCCATGTCCATTTACTCGTGCTCAGTTGGTTGAGCTAGAGCAACAGATAAGGATATACAAGTGCATCAATGAAAATTCACCTATTCCATCTGATTTGCTCATGGCGCTAAGTGCTTCCCTCAACCCAAATCAATTAATTGGTTTTCCTAGATCCGATGCTACCAATGCAGGTTTGGATTATTTTTCTTCCTTGTGACTCTCCTCATTTTAGAATGACTATGGTTTCTCTTCAGCTTTAATCTCCCATGAATGGTTTAATTATGGTTGATTTATGATATTTTGTTTAATTTGGTTTTCAAATGAAGTGGGAAGTAATAATTTTCAACTAGGAGCATCGGGTGACAGTTCTCCTAAGCTTGATAGATGCCAGTGGACATATGAGAATAAATGGCGATGCTCAAAAACTGCAATTCCAAACAAAAAATATTGTGAAAGTCATATATATAAGCATCGCCTCTACTCAGGAAAGCATGTGGAAGGAGAGACTAATAAGGTCTACCAATCTGCTCCAGAGGAGGCAGCTCTTGTTGGTGGATCTGCATATATATCGACCCCTTGTGGTGGTGTTGCTACTGCCGAATATCAGTCCGTCAACTTCCCATCTGATGCTGAGGGACTTGCTGTAGGAATCTGCTTTAACAAGTAAGGACCCTATACTTCCTTTCATTAGTCTACTCTCTCACTATCCACTTGAAGAAGATATTCATATGTTCATCACTATTGCTAAAATATTAACTACATGCATATTTCTATCATAATACTTTTTCTAATTTTGATTTGTTTCCCGTTTAATGTATACATTAGAGTGAAAGATCCACCAGGCCACCTTATCACATCTCCAGCCACTAGCATGGGTTTAGGGTTTCCATCCTATAGTCAAAACTTTGACAAACCTATTCTCTCAAAGTTTGCTGAGGATGACCCTGACATGAATCTCAAGGATTATTTCAACGACTTCAGTGACCTTGAATCCCAGGAGCGATGCTCCTTGCGCCATCTCTTTGAAAACTGGCCAGCAGAGCAACCCGAGTACGCAGATTGGTCTAATCTCTCCATGAAGAATATTCCTATAGGCTTATCAGATCAAACACTAACCTCACCCTCATCCCAACAAAAGAAGTTTATGTAGTGGTTGCGCCATTGGGAAAGGCCTTGAAGATTAACTCTTGTAGGGATTCTCAAACGTTAAAACAATTTTGTGGGGTTTCTAACAAGCGTTGGTGAAGCATTGCAACAACTAAAAATAAGAAGGTCGATCCAAATTGCGAACTTGGGGATGAGAAAGCGATCATCTAGCGGATGTAGGAAGATGAAGGTTAAACAAAGAACAAAGCGTAACAAGTTGTTTGGGACAGCGGTGATGTAAGCAGGTAATTGGTGGAATTTCAAACAATATATTATTTGTCTTTAGCCTAGCTAGTTTGCAGATGTCTTTTGTTTATACTGCATGGTCAATAATTCTATAAATGATGGTAAGCAGTTGTTTCCCCTTATGTGGGTCGACATACTCATTTTTACAATAAAGTGCAATTGGGTATGTAACGATACAGGACTGTGATCTTACTTGATACTTTTCCTACTTCCTTCTGTCATCTTATTCTAGTCTTTAAATCAGATGAACTGTATACAGTCTGCTACATGAAATGAAGCTTGTGCTATCCTTTATCAACCCAAAGCTTCTTATGGATGGTATTCATTTGAAGCCATAAATTTGGGAGGCGAGCCAAAGCTCAATCAATAATCGCCTTCAGTGTTTTGTTTTCTGCGATTTTTTGCATTTTCGTAGTTTATTAAGTGTTTTGGTCCAAATCCCACGTGTCTTTTTTCTCGCAATGATGACCATCATTTGAAGGTCCCGTGTTACTCTTCTTGGAATTTGCTATCTATCACCAGGTTCAGCTAGTTTTATGGTTTCAACAAGAAGATGCTAAGGGCTCTAGCATAAAGATGCCACTTGCTTTGTTTGTTCTCATTTTGTGTGGTTTGTCTTTTGATGTTTTGTTGGTTGATTTCTTGGTTGTTTGGTTGGTTCAGTTTGTCCTAGCTAGGTATATGGCATTGTCACAGTTTTGCTCAAAAGAGTATTGAACCTGAGCCTAGCTTAGTGCATGTCCCTTGCGGGCAAGGTTTAATAGTACACCAGAAATTTCAGTTCCTTCCTAGCAACACACAAGTTGTGTCCTAGTTTGTTGTTTTCTAATTTGGTCGTCTCTTCGTGTCTTAGGCATTTGGTTTTTAGTAGGTGTCATGTCGTCGTGTTGTATACTCTCTAGAGTTTTAGAGGTGAGCTAGACTCAATGTAACTATACAAGGTCCCTCCCAGTGGATCTTCATACGTACGTATTCCAAATCCACCCTACCCTCAACCCCCCACCCAAAAAACAATAAATTATTGCTCCAACATAAACTTTTATGCTCCCAGTGGATCTTTATTTATTTTTTTTCCTCCTTTTTGTGGGCTAATAAGATTCCATTCATTCAAATAATAAAACAAAAACTTGAGAAAGCAAAACTGAAACCTTGGGAATTTCACCATCCAAAAAGACTTAAACTTTCATTAATCACCCCCAAGTACAGTGGATTTAACAAAACAATACTCGTTGCGCCATCCCTTTGTCAACTGGCCAATGGAGCCGCCTAAGTATGCAGATTGGTCTAAACACTCGATGAACAATATTCCTACGTACATCCTCATTGAATCGAACATCAACCTCATCCTCATCCCAACAAGAGAAGCCTCTCTAGCTAGCACTTGGGTCATTGGGAGAGGTCTTGAGGATGAGCTCTTCTTGAAATTCTAAAACATGAACAGAACTGTGTTGGCTTTCTAATAAGAGTTGGTGAAGGAATGCAACAACTAACAACAAGAAGCTCAATTAAATTGTGAACTTGGGGATGAGAGGGTGAACTTAGGAAGATGAAATGACAAAGATCAACCCTAGTTTGTAAATGTTTTTGTCTATGTTATATGGTCAATGTTTCTATAAATGATTATAAGCAGTTGTTCCTCCCTCATGTGGGTCTAAATATTTATGTATCTCAATAAAGTGCAATGGCGTATATGATGGTCCAATACTGTGATCTTACATGTGTTACTTTATCTATTTTCGTCTATCATCTTAATCTAGTCTTTAAATCCAACAAACTATGCCAGGTATAAGTTTTCAATAAAATTTGATGCATGTGGACATGTCACAGAGATTCTAGTTAGATTAGTGTTTTTTTTTTTTTTTATACGGTTAGTGATCAAAACCAAGCCCAAAGTCGAACCGACTACGTCAGAATAGCGGCAGAACAATATTTTAATACTTCATAAGTTTTAGGATTCCACTTGATTTATGATTATACTTCATGTTTGATTAGAATTTATTTCTATTAGAATTGTATAGTTGAATTTTACTTAGAATTTATTTCGATTAGATTTCTAATTGAATTTTATTTACAAGTATTAAATGGAGTTGTATTAGTTAAACACTATAAATATATCTAAAATCTAGAATTTGTAATCAAATTTTTCTTAATACAAATTTCAGCAACCTATTTAGATTTTCTTAACAAAACAGTCTTGTTTTTGCATCTTCTTGAAAATCAAGATTCGGCTATTAAAGTTTATTCTTTCAAATGTTTATTTTGGTATTTTTTTTTCACGCATGCGTTACACACTACGTCAGTTTTTTTTTTGGTTAAGGACATTTATTATTTTTAGTCTTGACACAATTTATACTTAGGTCTCACATCTAATTTCAAAATAATAGTAATTTAATATACAGAATTTATCAAATTTCACCTTCTATTTCCAAGTTCAAATGCTTAATGAATACGATTATGTCAACAATGAAAAATAACTTGTATAGATGATTACCCAAAAAAGAAAAAAAAATAACATGCATCAAAAATAAAAACTTGTGTGAAGGAAACTCATAATTAATCCTTCTGAGAAAATACTTTTTATTGAAAATATAGCAAACTAGATAGGATCTAAACATGGTTAGTAAATATTTTTGTAACATTAATATATACATTCTTATTCCTTTTTACCTTTAGATATATTTATGCTTAATTTAACATAGAGATATCATGATAAAATAGCATCAGACCAACGTTGTGTGCATTGACAATCACGAGTTCTTCTTCCTCAGCCGATGCAAGGACAACAGATCTTCTTTGGTAGAAATAGAGGTGTATCTTTTCTTATTTATTAATAATTTTGATCCATTCCCTGATTGAATCAAAGAAGGTATTGAACAATATATATCTAAAGATGAAAATCCTTCTCGTATCATATCTGACTATGTTTTAAAATCAATATAAATATATATATATATATATATCCTAGCAAAAACCTATATTCGAAAACACCAAAAAAGGTGAGGAAAGTTCTTCTCCTCCAAACCTCCCTCTCGGTTCTCTCTGTAACAAACCCTGATTAAAGTTAGTAAAAACAAAAAATTGCAATGGCATCTTCATTTATGTGTTCCAGATAAAATCTAAACTTAACAAATGTGAAACTGGGGATGGGGTGGTTCGTGACAGTTTTTAAGATAACGGTAACTTTAACCATAGTTTTATATCCTTAGTAGTAATTGAACAGTATGGATTTTCGTAACCGCATCTGTAACTTTTATTATTTACATCTTGTTTTTAAAACCTTCATTTTTTTAACCATTTAGGTTCATTATTTATACCAAATTCACTAAATATTGTTCTCCTTAATGATGCTTAGGGAGATTTACTAACGGCCTCGCATTTCCTTTGAAACTCTTGTGTTCAGTTTAGTTCATCAAGCCAAGGTCTTTGGGAGTGCACTTATTTTAACAAATTAAACCCAATTAATTATGTTATAACTCATACTAAGAAGTCTAGATTTTGAATCATTCTAAAATAACAAATTTAAAGGAAAAAGATAAACTTTTTGATGTCCTAGACAAAAATCTTAGATATTTAGAGTAAATTTGTTAAGTCATAAGTGAACATAAAAGCGCTTATTTCTGTCAAAATAAAATAACAAACTTTAAATGAATACTAAGTTATACAATGAGTTTGGCATATTTAATATATTAGATATCACCAAAATAAAACCTATACATTCTAGTACATTATATAATGACACATATAGCACCTATAAACGTGCTACATGCCACACACAAAAAAAAAAAAAAAAAAAAAAAAACAAAACAAAACTTCCCAAAACTTATGCTTCAAGAATTTCTTTCCTCTTTGACCACACTTGCCTCGCCTAGAACATTTGAGTATTCTAAGAGATGAACCCAAGTTAAAAGATAAATCTTCTAAGTGAAGAACCCCTAAAAATAAAGCATTCATATAAAATGTGTGCATAAAAAAATGTAAGTTTCTATTCTACGGTATCACTTGTGATTGTATTAGCCTTCTTCCAAGGGCTTTCTCAACCGGTGCCAAAAACGACTTTTACAAGGTCCCCAACCACATTATCTCAGGCCTACCCAACAAAGAAAATGTAAGTTTCTACTCTACATAATGCCACGGTGACTGCTTCTTGCAAGAGCTTTTCAAATGGTGCTAGAAGTGCCTCTTGGGAGGTCTCTGAACACATCACTTGAGCTCCAAACAGCATAGAGATAAGATGGAGATACATGATCATAGACATAAATGAAAAGTCAAAATAAAGTACATTTCCAAAATCAATTTTCATGCAATATAAAAAACTACGAAATAAGAGTTGTGGGTAAGAGAAATTCACCTTGGGGTCTTTTTGGAGAATATCTTGTTTGCTTTTTTTAGCTTCCCAACCTCTCCTTAGTCACCTTAATTGTAAGTTTCTTCTAGTTCTCTCTCTTCCTTCCTCTCTTCTCTATTCTTCTTTATTTTTGCTCAAGTGAGAGACTCTATCTCAATTTATAGGATCCCTCATCTTCTCCATAAAGAATCCAATTGATATGAGAAATTTGTGTTTTATTTTTTTATTTTTAAAACATTCTTTTCTTGTGAAATATCCCTATAAATACACGTGAACATGAAGAAATAGGAAAGGGGGTCAATGGGGTTAACGGGGGATGGCTTCCAAAACCATCCCCAATGATGCAAGGGATGTGTTGGCTCGGGCAGCTTATTGGTGCTCATTGTCGTAGGGTCCCTTTCTAGCAAATGCAAGGAACAGGGGCTAGCGGGCTGATTCAATTGCTAGCCCACTCACCTCCTATATGATATATATATATATATATACACACACACATATATTTAAATCATTATGACCCACTCACTTGGCCAATTAAATTTTTCTACAAATTGAACTCAACTTTATTTTCTTGAGTCTCTAAATATTTTAAAAATAATTTGGGGAGTTACACCCATAGTGAATAAATAATGACAAACTCGACCCTAAACTTCACAACATCCTTCTCTAAGTCCTATTCTTGTCATTTCCAATTCTTTGCAAACATACAACTAAATTTCATCGTAACCCTAAATCAAATTGAAGCCCGAACTGTCAAAGAATCCCAATGTAACCATAGATGAACTCATGCTTTCTATTTAGTCTCTACCCTATTTTCTCCTCTCAAATCCCTAACCATAAGAGAACCCCATCACAACCCTAATCGACATAACAAAGGATGTTATGACACATGATTCATAGAACCCATTTGTGGTTCACTATTGAAACTCCAACCAGCTTGCTTTCTCTTTCTATCTTTTTCTCTCTCTAGTTCTCTGTGATTGTTGATAAATGCTTTTTCTTGAGCAAAATGCAAAGTTAGCCACTATATTGTAAAAAAAGTCAAATAAACTCCTATCCTTTCAAATTAGGCCAAATTAGCCATTATGATGGACATCATTTGATAACGATGCCAAATCCACCACCGTATTTTAAAATGGCTAAATATGCTACTATTTTTTCACATCTAAGGATTATATTAACCATTACGATAAATGTCATCTTAGCATCACAGACGACATTTAATTCCATTAATAGGGTTAGCAATACCCCCCCCCCCCCCCAAAAAAAAAAAAAAAAAAAATCAAACCCTAATTTAAAAATTACATTCCAAACAAAAATGATGTAGTCATGTTTGAATCTTGATTTGGGTTATTGTGTTGTAAGGCGATTGCAACTGTGTGGTGTTCTTTGAATCTTGATTTGGGTTTTCATTTAGTATTTTTGTCCTTGCTCCCTCTAAAGAATCAAAATAGTCACTCCATCTCCCTCATTCAACTCAGTGCAATCGCCTCACAATGCAATTAACCTTAGATAACAAACATTTGGAATGTGATTTTGAGTGTAATTTTGAATTAGGGATTGATTAGGGATATTTTAACACTTTTAATGAAATTAAAATATAGTCCAACAGCATCAAGACAACATGTACTATCATCCAATAGTGTCAACCATATAATGGTTAACATGGCCTAATTTCTAAAACTACAATTGTTTATTTGGCCCTGTTTAAGATACAATAGTCAATTTGACACTTCGACTTTTTTATTACTTACATATGTCTTTATATCTATATGTTTGAAAATATCTTTATATGTTTAAGTATATTTTTTATAAAATTTATTTACTTATTTCTTTTTCATGATCTGAATGTATATGTATTTTATATGCTAAATATATTTTCATATTTTTAGTTGATATTTATATTTTAAAAATATCAAATATATTATGCAACAAAAGATATATTTTATCTAAAAAAAATTATAAATACATTTAGTTTAAAAGAGAACAGTGTCTTAGCCAAAAAAGCAAAAAGGAGAAATAGAATCATTAGACCAAATTAGGCCAAATCACCAGTGTGGTCAAAGCAATCTACTTGAAACAAAAACCAAAGCCAGTTTCATTTTTGGTTTGTTCATTTTATAAGGTTACGTTTGAATAGAATCATTAGACCCTATCATGTCATTTGATTATATTTGAAATTCTAAATTCATTATTTCCATATATAATTGTCGGAAGCCATTGAATTTTGGTCTAAATTCATACTAAATTTGAAATAGAAGAATTTACATTTGAATAAATCATATGAGCCAAAATATAAAAAAAAAAATTGAAACATCTTTATTACTGTCATTTCGAGAGATAGAATTCAAACTATGATTATTTTAAATAATAAATTTTAAAATAAAATCATTTGAAATCTAAATATTCAAATGTAATCTATGGAATATTATAATACATTATTCAAGATAAAACAAAAGTCAATTAAAGAGGAAATTTTGATAATTAAGTTAGGCGAAATTCATAAATTTACATCCCCTTTAGTCGATTCCCCCCTACTAGTTGCCCTCAAAGTATGCCCTCTTCGATTTCCCGATTTTATTCTCATCTTTCTCTTCCTTCCATTACCTTCACAGATTTGTTAACTATAATAGATTTTGGGTCATGGGTTTAGATAGCTCCATTTATCCATTCGATGTAGCCTCTATTTCTCAAGCCACTTCACAACCAGAGGTTACTAATCTACATAGCAACAATAGATATCTATTCCAAATTGATGGGAGATTTGAGTCCATTGCAGAGGACAATATGAGTTTTAAAGTAGCCAAAACTTGTGATTCTAGAGCCTCGATTACAATACACCCAAACTTGGTCAACTCTTCTTACTCAAATGCACAAATCCCTTTTGATAGTAATGCAGGTAATGTCAAACATCTTTCCTCTCAACAAAATAAGAGTTTTTTAGGGTTTTATTTAGTTTTGTCATGAAATAAACTTTCTTCCTTTATCTTCTTTAGGTTTTATTTAGTTCTCTTTTATAGATGTTAATTTCTTTGAATTTTACTGATTTGTAATTTAACCTTTCAATTTGTTGTGTTTGATATGAGATTGATTGATAATTGAAAAATGTACGTTATACATATAAAAAAATATTTTAATTTTGATTTCATTAATTTGAAATAAAGTGGATAAAATGGAAATATATAGAGGACTGATAGGACTAACAAATGGAAAAAAATATATTTCATTTCACTATTTATAGTTATATATTTATTGCATTTTTAAATCTCTCTTTCCCTTATTTTCCATTTATATGTGTGCCATTATAACTCAACAAGTTTATTCTGTGCAGGCTCTAGTTCTCAAACTGTTTCACAACCAAAGGCCATTGATATACAAAGCAATTGTGGGTATTAATTTCAAATTAATCACAGATCTTCGTTTAGATCAAAAGACAATCGAAGTTTCAAAATAGTCAAAACTGGCGATTCTAGAGCCCCCATTGCAATATATTTATTTTATATGAATATATATTTTTCTTGTTTTAGTTTATATTTGTATTTTTAAAAAAATCTATATATTATATATATAACAAAAGAAATATTTTCCTAGAATAAAATTTAGAAATATACATTTACTTTAAAAGAGAAATAGTTGTCTTAGCAAAAAAAGTAAAAAGGAGAAATAGTGAAAGCAAAAAAGAGGAGAGGCAGCAGATAATCCAAGGGTAAAATGCACAATATGGTATATATATTATTTCAAGATAAAATGGCAATGAATAAAATTGACAATTAAATCAACCAAAATTTGTAATTTAATGGGACTTATATTTATTATATAATCCTAAGTTGGGAGGTTCTTTTGAGTTGTATAAATTGCCTCTTTGATTTTCCTATTTTATTTCTACGTTTCTATTCCGTCTATTCTTTTTGTACATATGTTAATATAATAGATTTTGGATCAATGGGTTTGGAGAGCTCAACTAGTTCATTCGATGCAGCCTTTATTTCTCAGGTTGCTTCACCATTGAAGGCCATCGATGTACAAAGCAACAGTGAATGTCCATTTCAGATTAAGGAGAAATTTAGGTCCAAAGCAGAAGACAATAACAATTTTAAAGTAGCCAAAACTGGTGATTCTAGAGCCCCGATTGCAATATATCAAAACCCAATCAACTCTATGAATGTCAATGCACAAAGCCCTTTTGATAATAATACAGGTAATGTAATTAACATCCTCCAACTCAACAAAACAATAATATTTTTTTAGGGTTTTAATTACTTATGTCAAGAAGTAAACTTTCTTCTTTTATCCTTTTTGGGTTTAATTTTATTCTCTTTTAAAGATCTCAACATCTTTGAGTATTACTAATTTTTAATTTGATCTTTTAATTGGTTGCACCTGATATGTGATTGATTTGTGATTGAAAATTGTATATTATATATATTGATAAAAAAAAACCTTTTAGTTTTGATTTCATCAATTTGAAATAATGTGGATAACATGGCAAAACATATAGAGGACTAATAAGACTAACAAATGGAAAAAATTATTTTCTTTCACTCTTTCTTCTTATATATTCATTATATTTTTTTTTAATTTCCTTCCCTTATTTTCCATCTGTGTGCGTACCATTATGTTCTTAGTAAAGCATTCTAGTATTCTATCTCACTTGTGTTTTTAGATCTTATATTTTCCATCTAATTTTAAAATATTTACAATATATACATTATTGCCAATAAACTCGGATTTTTTTGACAAATTAACATTTTTTTTTCGTTTAAAACCCAACAAGCTTCAAATTTGATATTTTTATTGAGATAGTATTGAATGTTATCCAAGCTAGAGCCAAGAGACTCACAAGCCTTGTGCAAGGGCAAACTCGCTAATTTCACTAGCAAGTTTTTCTTGGTTGAAAGTTAGATATTATCTGATACTACTTTAGTAAAAAAAAGAATTACAAAATTGATACTAGTTCTATAAAAATTTAAAATATTAATATTAATTTATTAAATAACTCAAAAACCTTTACCAATTTTTATTCTTATTTCACCTTTCAGGCTATCATTGTGGAGGCATAAATGCTGCCATGGGAACTCCTAACATGATGGGAACTCCATGTCCATTTACTCGTGCTCAGTTGGTTGAGCTAGAGCAACAGATAAGGATATATAAGTGCATCAATGAAAATTCACCTATTCCATCCGATTTGCTCATGGCGCTAAGTGCTTCCCTCAACCCAAATCAATTAATTAGTTTTCCTAGATCCGATGCTACCAATGCAGGTTTGGGTTATTTTTCTTCCTTGTGACTCTCCTCAATTTAGAATGACTATGGTTTCTCTTCAGCTTTAATCTCCCATGAATGGTTTAATTATAGTTGATTTATGATATTTTGTTTAATTTGGTTTTCAAATGAAGTGGGAAGTAATAATTTTCAACTAGGAGCATCGGGTGACAGTTCTCCTAAGCTTGATAGATGCCAGTGGACATATGAGAATAAAAGGCGATGCTCAAAAACTGCAATTCTAAACAAAAAATATTGTGAAAGACATATATATAAGCATTGCCTCTCCTCAGGAAAGCATGTGCAAGGAGAGACTAATAAGGTCTACGAATCTGCTCCAGAGGAGGCAGCTCTTGTTGGTGGATCTGCATCTATATCGACCCCTTGTGGTGGTGTTGCCACTGCCCAATATCAGTCCATCAACTTCCCATCTGATGCTGAGGGCCTTGGTGTAGGACTCTGCGTTAACAAGTGAGGACCCTATACTTCCTTCCATGTTCATCTTTAGTGCTAAAATGTTAACTGCATACATATTTCTAACCCTTTTTATTTTCTTAACACAATGCTTTTTCACATTTTGATTTGTTTCCCTTTTAATGTATGCATTAGAGTGAAAGATCCACAAAGCCACATTGTCACATCTCCAGCCACTAGCATGGGTTTCGGGTTTCCATCCTCTGGTCAAAACTTTGACAAACCTGTTCTCTCAGAGTTTGCTGAGGATGAGCCTGACATGAATCTCAACGATTATTTCCTTGACTTCAGTGACCTTGAATCCCAGGAGCGATGCTCTTTGCGCCATCTCTTTGATAACTGGCCAGCAGAGCAACCCGAGTACGCAGATTGGTCTAATCTCTCCATGAAGAATATTCCTATAGGCTTATCAGATCAAACACCAACCTCACCCTCATCCCAACAAAAGAAGCTTATGTAGTAGTTGGGTCATTGGGAAAGGCCTTGAAGATTAACTGTTCTAGGGATTCGTAAACACAACTTTTTGGGGTTTCTAACAAGCGTTGGTGAAGCAGTGCAACAACTAAAAATAAGAAGGTCGATCCAAATTGCGAACTTGGGGATGAGAAAGTGATCATCTAGTGGAGGTAGGAAGATGAAGGTTAAACAAAGACCAAAGCGTAACAAGTTGTTTTGGACTAAGGTGATGTAAGCAGGTAATTGGTGGAATTTCAAACAATATATTATTTCTCTTTAGCCTAGTTTGCAGATGTCTTTTGTTTATACTGCATGGTCAATAATTCTATAAGTGATGGTAAGCAGTTGTTTCCCCTTATGCGGGTCTACATATATTCTCATTTTTACAATAAAGTGCAATTGGGTATGTAATGATACAGGACTGTGATCATATTTGATATATACTTTTCCTACTTCCTTCTGTCATCTTATTCTAGTCTTTAAATCAGATAAACTGTATACAGTCTGGTACATGAAATGAAGCTTGTGCTAGCCTTTATCAACCCAAAGCTTCTTATGGATGGTATTCATTTGAAGCCATAAATTTGGGACGCGAGCCAAAGCTCAATCACTAATCGCCTTCAGTGTTTTGTTTTCTGCGATTTTTTGCATTTTTGCAGTTTATTAAGTGTTTTGGTCCAAATCCCACGTGTCTTTTTCTCGTAATGATGACCATCATTTCATTTGAAGGTCTCATGTTACTCTTCTTGGAATTTGCTATCTATCACCAGGTTCAGCTAGTTTTATGGTTTCAACAAGAAGATGCTAAGGGCTCTGGCATAAAGATGCCACGGGCTTTGTTTGTTCTCATTCTGTGTGGTTTGTCTTTTGATTTTTGTTGGTTGATTTCTTGCTTGTTTGGTTGGTTCAGTTTGTCGTAGCTAGGTATATGGCATTGTCACAGTTTTGCTCGAAAGAGTATTGAACCTGAGCATAGCTTAGTGCAAGTCCCTTGCGGACTTGGCTTAATAGTAGACCTCAAATTTCAGTTCCTTCCTAGCAACACACAAGTTGTGTTTGGTCTCTTCGTGTCTTAGGCATTTGGTTTTTAGTAGGTGTCATGTCGTCGTATTGTATACTCTCTAGAGTAATAGACTTGAGCTAGACTCAATGTAACTATGCAAGGTCCCCTCCCAGTGGATCTTCATATGTACGTATTCCAAACCTACCCTACGCTCAACAACCCCCCCCCCCTCCCCAAACCAAAAACAAAAACAAATTATTACTCCGACATAAACTTTTATGTTCTCCTTCTCTTTATTTTTTTTTCCTTCTTTTTGTGGGCTAATAAGATTCCATTCATTCAAATAATAAAACAAAAACTTGAGAAAGCAAAACTGAAACCTTAGGAATTTGAACATCCAAAAGACTTAACTTTGTGTTCCAACTTAACTTTGACTTCAAACTGGAGTTATTACTTTTTCTATTTCATGTTCCTCCTTTGCGTTCCTTTTATGTTGTTTTGATCATGTCGTGTGTGGATCTTGAGTATCTGTTTCTGCTTATGTGAGTGTATTCTCTAGGGTATTCCCTAAATTGTGTTTTGTACAAACATTTTAGTTCTATCTATATATATCTCTTTTACTTAAAATAAAAAAATCATTAATCACCCCCAAGTACAGTGGATTTAACAAAAACAATACTCGTTGCACCATCTCTTTGACAACTGGCCAATGGAGCAGCCTAAGTATGCAGATTGGTCTAAACACTCGATGAACAATATTCCTATATCCTCATTGAATCGAACGTCAACCTCATCCTCATCCCAACAAGAGAAGCCTCTCTAGCTAGCTAGCACTTATTGGGAGAGGTCTTGAGGATGAGCTCTTCTTGAAGTTCTAAAACATGAGCAGAACTGTGTTGGCTTTCTAATAAGAGTTGGTGAAGGAATGCAACAACTAACAACAAGAAGCTCAATTAAATTGTGAACTTGGGGATGAGAGAGTGAACTTAGGAAGATGAAATGACAAAGCGCAACCCTAGTTTGTAGATGTTTTTGTCTATGTTATATGGTCAATGTTTCTATAAATGATTATAAGCAGTTGTTCCTCCCTCATGTGGGTCTAAATATTTATGTATCTCAGTAAAGTGCAATTGCAGATATTATGGTCCAACACTGTGATCTTACTTGTGTTACTTTATCTATTTTCGTCTATCATCTTAATCTAGTCTTTAAATCCAACAAACTATGTCAGGTACAAGTTTTCAATATAATTTGATGCATGTGGACATGTCACAGAGATTCTAGTTAGATTAGTGTTTTTCTTTTTTTTTTATGTGGTCACTGATCAAGACCCAGTCCAAGCCCGACCTGACTACGCCAGAGAACAATAGCACCAGAATAATATTTTAATATTTCATAAGTTCTAGGATTCTACTTGATTTAAGATTATACTTCATATTTGATTAGAATTTATTTCTATTAGAATTCTAGTTGAATTTTACTTAGGATTTATTTCGATTAGGATTCTAGTTGAATTTTATTTACAAGTATTAGATAGATTTGGATTAGCCAAACACTATAAATATGACTAGAACCTAGAGTTTGTAATCAAGTTTTTCTCAATACAAATTTTAGCAAGTTATTTCGGTCTTCTTAACAAAATAGTCTTGTTTTTGCGTCTTTTTGAAAGCCAAGATTCGACTATTGAAGTTTGTTTTTTCAAATATTTATTTTAGTGTATTTTTTTCACACGTGCACTACATGCTACGTCATTTTTTTTTTTTTTTTGTTAAGAACATTTATTATTTTTAATCTTGACACAATTTATACTTAGGTCTCACGTCTAATTTCAAAATAATGGTAATTAAATATGCAAAATTTATCAAATTTCACCTTCCATTTCCAAGTTCAAATGCTTAATGAATACAATTATGTCAATAATAAAAAATAACTCATATAGATGATTACCCAATAAAGAAAAAAAGAAATAACATGCATCGAAAATAAAAACAACTCGCGTGAAGGAAAGGAAACTCATAATTAATCCTTATGAGAAAATACTTTTTATTGAAAATATAGCAAACTAGATGGGATCATATACATAGTTTGTAAATATTTTTGTAACAATACATAGAATTTTTCTTTTTCCTTTTTACCTTTAGATATATTTATGCTTAATTTAACATAGAGATACCATGATAAAATAGCATCAGACCAATGTTGTGTGTACTGACAATCACGAGTTCTTCTTCCTCAGCCGATGCAAGGGGCAACAGATATTCTTTGGTAGAAATAAAGGTGTATCTTTCCTTATTTATCAACAATTTTGATCCATTCCCTGATTGAAACAAAAAAGGTATTGAACAATATATATCTAAAGATGAAAACCCTTCCCATATCATATCTAACTATGTTTTAAAATCAATATAAATATATATATATATATAAATATCCTAGCAGAAACCTATATTCGAAAACACCATAAAAAGGTGAGGAAAGTTCTTCTTCTCCAAACTTCCCTCTCCGTTCTCTCTATAACAAACCCAGATTAAGGTTAGTAAAAACAAAAAATTGCAATGGCATCTTCATTTATGTGTTCCAGATAAAATCTAAACTTAACAAATGTGAAACTAAGAATGGGGTGGTTCGTTACTATTTTTAAGATAACCATAACTTTAACCATAGTTTTATATCCTTAACAGTAACTGAACGGTATGAATTTTCATAACTGCATCTGTAACTCTTATTATTTATATCTTATTTTAAAACTTTCATTTTTCTTAACCATTCAAGTTCATTATTTATTCCAAATTCACTAAATATATATTATTCTCTTAAATGATGCTTAGGCAGATTAACTTCTTGTAGCCTCGCATTTCCTTTGAAACTCTTGTGTTTAGTTTAGTTATCAGGCCAAGGTCTTTGGGAGTGCACTTATTTTAACAAATTTAACCCAATTTATGTTATAACTCATATTAAGAAGTTTAAATTTTGAATCATTCTAAAATAACAAATTTAAAGGAAAAAGATAAACTTTTTGAAGTCCTACACAAAAATCTTCAGATATTTAGAGTAAATTTGCTAGTCATAAGTGAACATAAAAAGCGTCTATTTCTGTCAAAATAAAATAACAAACTTTAAATGAATATTGAGTTCATACAACGGGGTTTGACGTTTTTAATATATTTGATATCACCAAAGTAAAACCTATACATTCTAGTGCATCATATAAAGACATATATATATATATATATAGCAACTATAAATGCTACATGCCACAAAAAATAACAAAACTTCCCAAAACCTATATGCTTCAAGAATTTCTTTCCCCTTCAACCACACTTGCCTGGCCTAGAACATTTGAGTATTCCAAGAGATGAACCCAAGTTAAAAGATGATTCTTCTAAGAGAAGAACCCAAAAAAATAAAGCATTTATATCAAATGGGTGCATAAAAAAATGCAAGTTTCCATTCCACGATACCACTTGTAACTGTATTAGCCTCCTTCCAAGAGCTTTCTCAATTGATGCCAAAAACGCCTCTTGCAAGGTCCCCAACCATATTATCTTAGGCTTGAACAACAAGGAAAATATAAGTTTTTACTCCATAATACCACTTGTGATTGTATTAACCTTCTTCCAATAGCTTTTCAAACGGTGCTAGAAGTGTCTCTTGGGTGGTCTTGAGCATGTCATTTGAGGTCCAAACAACATAGAGCAAAATAAGATGGACATACATGATGATAGACATAAATAAAAAGTCAACACAAAGTATATTTTCAAAATTGATTTCTCATGTAACATGAAAACCACGAAATAAGAGATGTGGGTGAGAGAACTTCACCTTGAGGTCTCTTTAGAGAATATCTTGTTCGCTTTTCTTAGCTTCTCAACCACTCCTTAATCACCATGATTGTAAGTTTCTTCCAGTTCTCTCTTCCTTCCCCCCTTCTCTATTCTTCTTTATTTTTTCTCAAATGAGAGACTCTATCTCAATTTATAGAATCCCTCATCTTTCCCATAAAGAATCCAATTGATATGAGAAATTTGTGTTTTAATTTTTTTTTTTGAAACATTTTTTTCTAGTGAAATATCCCTATAAATACATGTGAACATTGAGAAATAGGAAAGGGGTTGAACGGGGTTATATTGCGGGATGGCTTCCAAACCATCCTCAATGATGCAAGGGGGCTGCCTTGGCTGGAACAGGGGCTAGCAAACGGGGCTGATTCAATTGCTAGCCCACTCACCTCCTATATTATATACATATACACACACATATATATATATACATATTCAAATCATTATGACCCACTCACTTGGCCAATTAAATTTTCTCCAAATTGAATTGGACTTTGTTTTCTTGAGTCTCTAAATATTCTAAAACTGATTTAGGGTGTTACACCTTAGTGAATAAATAATGACAAACAAACCCCTAAAGTTCACAACATCCTTCTCTAAGTCCTATTCTTGTCATTTCCCCATTCTTTGCAAACATACAACTAAATTTCATCCTAACCATAAATCAAATCGAAGCCCTAATTGTCAAAGAACCCCAATGTAGCCATAGATGAACCCATGCTTTCTATTTACTCTCTACCCTCTCTTCTCCTCTCCAATCCCTAACAATAAGAAAAACCCATCACAACCCTAACTAACAAAGCAAAGAAAGGATGTTATGACGCATGATTCATAGAACCCCATTTGTGGTTCACCATTGAAACTCTCACCAGCTTACTTTCTCTCTGTCTTTTTCTCTCTCTGGATCTCTGGTTGACAAATGCTTTTTTCTAGAGCAAAATGCCTAGTTAGCCAAAAAAAAAGTCAAATAAACTCCTACCCTTTCAAATCATATCACATTAACCACTATGATAGCCGTCATTTGACGACAGTGCCGAATCTGCCACCATACTTTAAAATAGCTAAATAAACTACTATATTTTCACATCTAAGGATTATATTAACCATTGTGATAAATGTCATCTTGACACCATGGACAACATTTAATACCATTAATAGGGTAACCAATACCCCCCAATTAAACCCTAACTTAAAAATTACATTCCAAACAAACATGATACAATCTAGGGTTATTGTTGTAAGCTGATTGCAGCTGCGTGGTATTCTTCGAATCTTGATTTAACTTTTGATTTAGTCTTTTTGTCCTTGCTCCTTCTAAAGAATCAAAATAGTCACTCTTATCTCCCTCATTCAACTCACAATGCAATTAACCCTTGATCACAAACTTTTGGAATGTGCATGATTTTGAGTGTAATTTTGAATTACGGATTGATTAGGGAAATTTTAACACTTTTAATGGAATTAAAATGTAGTCCAACGACATCAAGACAACATATATATACCATAATGGCTAAAGTAATTCAAATTTAAAAGTACAACGATATATTTGACCATTTTTAAATTAAGTAAAGTAGTGAATTTGACATCATCATCCAATATATAGTCAACCATAATGGTTAACGCCTAATTTCTAAAACTACAATTGTTTATTTGGCCTTAAGATACAATAGTCAATTTGACACTTCGACTTTTTTTATTACTTACATATGTCTTTATATCTATATGTTTGAAAATATCATTAATTATATGTTTAAATATATTTTTTAAAAAATTTATTTACTTATTTTTTTGTCATGATCTGAATGTATATTTATTTTATGTGCTAAATATATTTTCATATTTTTAGTTGTTATTTATATTTCAAAAATATCAAATATATTATGTAACAGAAGATATATTTTAATTATCTAAAAAGAATTATAAATACATTTAGTTTAAAAGAGAACTGTGTCTTAGCAAAAAAAGCAAAAAGGAGAAATAGAATCATTAGACCAAATTAGGCCAAATCACCAGGGGTGATCAAAGCAATCTACTTGAAACAAAAACCAAAGCCAGTTTCATTTTTGGTTTGTTCATTTTATAAGGGTACGTTTGAATAGAATCATTAGACCCTATCATTGTCATTTGATCATATTTGAAATTCTAAATTCATTATTTCCATATATAATTGTTGGAAGCAATTGAATTTTGGTCTAAATTCATACTAAATTTGAAATAGAAGAATTTATGTTTGAATAAAATCACATGAGCCAAAAAAATAAAACAATTCAAAATAACATCTTTGTTATTGTCATTTCGAGAGATAGAATTCGAACTGCAATTATTTTAAATAATAAAAATTAAAATAAAATCATTTGAAATCTCAATATTCTAATGTTATCTATGAAATATTATAATATATTATTCAAGATAAAACAAAAGTCAATTAAAGAAGGAAATTTTGAAAATTAAGTCAGGTGAAATTTGTAACTTTAATGGCCATTATATATATAATCATATTTGGTAAGTTCAAATAAATGGTCTTGAATTGGGACATGCCATTTAGTTGACTTGTATAAATCCCCTTTACTGGTTGCCCTCAAAGTATGCCCTCTTCGATTCCCCTCTTTTATTTTCATCTTCCTCTTCCTTCCATTTTCTTCACAGATTTGTTAACTATAATAGATTTTGGGTCATGGGTTTAGATAGCTCCATTTATCCATTTGATGCCGACTCTATTTCTCAAGCCACTTCACAATCAGAGGCTACTAATCTACAGAGCAACAATAGATATTTGTTCCAAATTGATGGGAGATTTGAGTCCATTGCAGAGGACAATATGAGTTTTAAAGTAGCCAAAACTTGTGATTTTAGAGCCTCGATTACAATACACCAAAACCTAGTCAACTCTTCTTACTCAAATCCACAAATCCCTTTTGATAGTAATGCAGGTAATGTCAAACATCTTTCCTCTCAATTAGGGTTTTACTTAGTTTTTTCTTGAAATAAACTTTCTTCCTTTATCTTCTTTAGGTTTTATTTAGTTCTCTTTTATACATGTTAATTTCTTTGAATTTTACTCATTTGTAATTTCACCATTCAATTTGTTGTGTTTGATATGAGATTGATTGATAATTGAAAATTGTATGTTATACATATAAAAAAATATTTTAATTTTGATTTCATTAATTTGAAATAAAGTGCATAAAATGGAAACATATAGAGGACTGATAGGACTAACAAATGGAAAAAAAAATATTTTATTTCACTATTTATTGTTAAGTATTTATTGCATTTTTAAATCTCTTTCCCTTATTTTTCATCTATATGTGTACCATTATAACTCAACAAGTCCATTCTGTGCAGGCTCTAGTTCTCAGGCTACTTCACAATCAAAGGCCACTGATATACAAAGCAATTGTGGGTATCAGAGATCTTCGTTCAGAACAGAAGACAATCGAAGTTTCAAAATAGCCAAAACTAGTGATTCTAGAGCCCCCATTGCAATATATTTATTTTATAAGAATATATATTTTTCTTGTTTTAGTTTATATTTGTATTTTAAAAAATCTATATATTATATAACAGAAGAAATATTTTCCTAAAATAAAATTTATAAATATGCATTTACTTTACAAGAGAAATAGTTGTCTTAGCAAAAGAAAGTAAAAAGGAGAAATAGTGAAAGCAAAAAAGAGGAGAGGCAGCAGATAATCCAAGGGTAAAATGCACAATATGTTATATATATTATTTCAAGATAAAATGACAATGAATAAAATTGACAATTAAATCAAGCAAAATTTGTAATTTAATGGTCCTTATATTTATTATATAATCATATTTGGTAAATTCAAACAAATAGTCCCAAGTAGGGAAGTTCTTTTGAGTTGTATAAATTGCCCTGTTACTCAACTTCGAACTATGCCTCTTTGATTTTCCTGTTTTATTTCTACCTTTCTATTCCGTCTATTCTTTTTGTAAATATGTTAATATAATAGATTTTGGATCAATGGGTTTGGATAGCTCAACTAGTCCATTCGATGCAGCCTTTGTTTCTCAGGTTGCTTCACAATTAGAGGCCATCGATGTACAAAGCAACAGCGAATGTCCGTTTCAGATTGAGGAGAAATTTAGGTCCAAAACAGAAGACAATAGAAGTTTTAAAATAGCCAAAACTGGTGATTCTAGAGCCCCCATTGCAATATATCAAAACCCAGTCAAGTCTATGAATGTCAATGCACAAAGCCTTTTTGATAATAATACAGGTAATGTAAACATCCTCCAACTCAACAAAATAATAATTTTTTTTTTTAGGGTTTTAATTACTTTTGTCAAGAAGTAAACTTTCTTCTTTTATCTTTTTTGGGTTTTATTTTATTCTCCTTTAAAGATCTCAATATCTTTGAGTATTACTGATTTTTAATTTGATGTTTTAATTGGTTGCTCTTGATATGTGATTGATTGATGATTGAAAATTATATATTATATTGATAAAAAAAACTTTTAGTTTTGATTTCATCAATTTGAAATAATGTGGATAACATGGCAAAACATATAGAGGACTAACAAATAGAAAAAATTATTTTCTTTCACTCTTTCTTCTTATATATATTTATTATATATTTTTTAATTTCTTTCCCTTATTTTCCATCTATGTGTGTACCATTATATTCCTAGTAAAGCATTCTAGTATTCTATCTCACTTGTGTTTTTAGATTTTATTTTTTGCATCTAATTTCTAAATATTTACAACATATACATTATTGTCAAAAATTTCCGATTTTTTTTGTCAAATTATCATTTTTTTTGTTTAAAACCCAACTAGCTTCAAATTTGATATTTTTATTAAGATAGTATTGAATGTTATCCAAGCTAGAGCCAAGAGACTTGCAAGCCTTGTGCAAAGGCAAACTCGCTAATTTCACTAGCGGGTTTTTCTTGACTGAAACTTAGATATTATTTGATACTACTTAAGTAAAAAAAAAATAATTATAAAACTGATACTAGTTGTATAAAAATTAAAAATATTAATATTAATTTATTAAATAACTAAGAAACATTTACCAATTTTCATTCTTATTTCACCTTTCAGGCTATCATTGGGGAGGCATAAATGCTGCCATGGGAACTCCTAACATGATGGGAACTCCGTCCATTTACTTATAATCAGTTGGTTCAGCTAGAGCAACAGATAAGGATATACAAGTGCATCAATGAAAATTCACCTATTCCATCCGATTTGCTCATGGCGCTAAGTGCTTCCCTCAACCCAAATCAATTCATTGGTTTTCCTAGATCCGATGTTACCAATGCAGGTTTGGATTATTTTTCTTCCTTGTGACTCTCCTCATTTTAGAATGACTATGGTTTCTCTTCAGCTTTAATCTCCCATGAATGGTTTAATTATAGTTGATTTATGATATTTTGTTTTGGTTTTCAAATGAAGTGGGAAGCAATAATTTTCAACTAGGAGCATCGGGTGACAGTTCTCCTAAGCTTGATAGGTGCCAGTGGGCATATGAGAATAAATGGCGATGCTCAAAAACTGCAATTCCAAAGAAAAAATATTGTGAAAGACATATATATAAGCATCGCCTCTACTCAGGAAAGCATGTGGAAGGAGAGGCTATTAAGGTCTACGAATCTGCTCCAGAGGAGGCAGCTCTCATATATATCGACCCCTTGTGGTGGTGTTGCTACGGCCCAATATCAGTCCATCAACTTCCCATCTGATGCTGAGGGCCTTGGTGTAGGAATCTGCGTTAACAAGTAAGGACCCTATACTTCCTTCCATGTTCATCTTTAGTGCTAAAATGTTAACTACATACCTATTTCTAACCCTTTTTATTTTCTTATCATAATGCTAGCTTTTTCACATTTTGATTTGCTTCCCTTTTAATGTATGCATTAGAGTGAAAGATCCACAAAGCCACCTTGTCACATCTCCAGCCACTAGAATGGGTTTAGGGTTTCCATCCTCTAGTCAAAACTTTGACAAACCTATTCTCTCAAAGTTTGCTGAGGATGACACTGAAATGAATCTCAAGGATTATTTCAATGACTTCAGTGACCTTGAATCCCAGGAGCGATGCTCTTTGCGCCATCTCTTTGAAAACTGGCCAGCAGAGCAACCCGAGTACGCAGATTGGTCTAATCTCTCCATGAAGAATTTTCCTATAGGCTTATCAGATCAAAAACCAGCCTCACCCTCATCCCAACAAAAGAAGCTTATGTAGTGGTTGGGCCATTGAGAAAGGCCTTGAAGATTAACTCTTGTAGGGATTCTCAAACGTAAAAACAATTTTTTGGGGTTTCTAAGCGTTGGTGAAGCATTGCAACAACTAAAAATAAGAAGGTCGATCCAAATTGCGAACTTGGGGATGAGAAAGTGATCATCTAGCGGAGGTAGGAAGACGAAGGTTAAACAAAGACCAAAGCGTAACAAGTTGTTTGGGACAAAGGTGATGTAAGCAGGTAATTGGTGGAATTTCAAACAATATATTATTTCTCTTTAGCCTAGTTTGCAGATGTCTTTTGTTTATACTGCATGGTCAATAATTCTATAAATGATGGTAAGCAGTTGTTTCCCCTTATGTGGGTCTACATACTCATTTTTACAATAAAGTGCAATTGGGTATGTAACGATACAGGACTGTGATCTTACTTGATACTTTTCCTACTTCCTTCTGTCATCTTATTCTAGTCCTTAAATCAGATAAACTGTATACAGTCTGGTACATGAAATGAAGCTTGTGCTAACCTTTATCAACCCAAAGCTTCTTATGGATGGTATTCATTTGAAGCCATAAATTTGGGACGCGAGCCAAAGCTCAATCACTAATCGCCTTCAGTGTGTTGTTTTCTGCGATTTTTTGCTTTTTTGCAGTTTATTAAGTGTTTTGGTCCAAATCCCACGTGTCTTTTTCTCGTAATGATGACCATCATTTCATTTGAAGGTCTCATGTTACTCTTCTTGGAATTTGCTATCTATCACCAGGTTCAGCTAGTTTTATGGTTTCAACAAGAAGATGCTAAGGGCTCTGGCATAAAGATGCCACGGGCTTTGTTTGTTCTCATTCTGTGTGGTTTGTCTTTTGATTTTTGTTGGTTGATTTCTTGCTTGTTTGGTTGGTTCAGTTTGTCGTAGCTAGGTATATGGCATTGTCACAGTTTTGCTCGAAAGAGTATTGAACCTGAGCATAGCTTAGTGCAAGTCCCTTGCGGACCTGGCTTAATAGTAGACCTCAAATTTCAGTTCCTTCCTAGCAACACACAAGTTGTGTCCTAGTTTGTAGTTTTCTAATTTGGTCTCTTCGTGTCTTAGGCATTTGGTTTTTAGTAGGTGTCATGTCGTTGTATTGTATACTCTCTAGAGTATTAGACTTGAGCTAGACTCTATGTAACTATGAAAGGTCCCCTCCCAGTGGATCTCCATATGTACGTATTCCGAACCTACCCTACCCTCAAACCCCCCCCCCCCCCCCCCAACCAAAAAAAAAAACAAATTATTGCTCCGACATAAACTTTTATGTTCTCCTTCCTCTTTATTATTTTTTTTTCTTCTTTTTGTGGGCTAATAAGAATCCATTCATTCAAATAATAAAACAAAAACTTGAGAAAGCAAAACTGAAACCTTAGGAATTTGAACATCCAAAAGACTTAACTTTGTGTTCCAACTTAACTTTGACTTCAAACTGGAGTTGTTACTTTTTCTATTCCATGTTCCTCCTTTGTGTTCCTTTTATGTTGTTTTGATCTTGTCGTGTGTGGATCTTAAGTATCTGTTTCGCTTATGTGAGTGTGTTCTCTAGGGTATGCCCTAGATTGTGTTTTGTACAAACATTTTAGTTCTATCTATATATCTCTCTTTAGTTAAAAAAAAAAAAAATCATTAATCACACCCAAGTATAGTGGATTTAACAAAAACAATACTCGTTGCGCCATCTCTTTGACAACTGGCCAATGGAGCAGCCTAAGTATGCAGATTGGTCTAAACACTCGATGAACAATATTCCTACATCCTCATCCCAACAAGAGAAGCCTCTCTAGCTAGGACTTGGGTCATTGGGAGAGGTCTTGAGGATGAGCTCTTCTTGAAATTCTAAAACATGAGCAGAACTGTGTTGGCTTTCTAATAAGAGTTGGTGAAGGAATGCAACAACTAACAACAAGAAGCTCAATTAAATTGTGAACTTGGGGATGAGAGGGTGAACTTAGGAAGATGAAATGACAAAGCGCAACCCTAGTTTGTAGATGTTTTAGTCTATGTTATATGGTCAATGTTTCTATAAATGATTATAAGTAGTTGTTCCTTCCTCATGTGGGTCTAAATATTTATGTATCTCAGTAAAGTGCAATGGCGTATATGATGGTCCAATACTGTGATCTTACTTTATCTATTTTCGTATCTTAATCTAGTCTTTAAATCCAACAAACTATGTCAGGTACAAGTTTTCAATATAATTTGACGCATATGGACATGTCACAGAGATTCTAGTTAGATTAGTGTTTTTTTGTTTTTTTTTATATGCGGTCAATGATCAAAACCCAGTCCAAGGCAGACCCGAGTATGCCAAAGAACAGTAGCACCAGAATAATATTTTAATACTTCATAAGTTTTAGGATTCTACTTGATTTAGGATTATACTTCATGTTTGATTAGAATTTATTTTTATTAGCATTTTAGTTGAATTTTACTTAGGATTTATTTCGATTAGGATTCTAGTTGAATTTAATTTACAAGTATTAGATGGATTTGGATTAGCCAAACACTATAAATATGCCTAGAATCTAGAATTTGTAATTAAGTTTTTCTCAAAACAAATTTCAGCAACCTATTTGGATTTTCTTAACAAAATAGTCTTGATTTTGCGTCTTCTTAAAAGCCAAGTTTTAACCATTGAAGTTTATTCTTTCAAATATTTATTTTGATGTGTTTTTTTTTCACACGCACTACATGCTACATCATTTTTTTTTTTTGTTCGGGACATTTATTATTTTTAGTCTTGACACAACTTATACTTAGGTCTCACATCTAATTTCAAAATAATAGTAATTAAATATGCCAAATTTATCAAATTTTACCTTTCGTTTCCGAGTTCAAATGCTTAATGAATACGATTATGTCAATAATGAAAAATAATTCGTATAGATGATTACCCAAAAAAGAAAAAAAGAAATAACATGCATCGAAAATAAAAACAACTCAAGTGAAGGAAACTCATAATTAATCCTTATGAGAAAATACTTTTTATTGAAAATATAGCAAACTAGATAGGATCATATACGTAGTTTGTAAATATTTTTGTAACAATACATAGAATTTTTCTTTTTCCTTTTTACCTTTAGATATATATATGCTTAATTTAACATAGAGATACCATGATAAAATAGCATCAGACCAATGTTGTGTGCACTAACAATCACGAGTTCTTCTTCCTCAGCCGATGCAGGGGCAACAGATATTCTTTTGTAGAAATAAAGGTGTATCTTTCCTTATTTATCAACAATTTTGATCCATTCCCTGATTGAATCAAAGAAGGTATTGAACAATATATATCTAAAGATGAAAACCCTTCCCATATCATATCTAACTATGTTTTAAAATCAATTTAAATAAATATATATATATAAATATCCTAACATAAACCTATATTCGAAAACACCATAAAAAGGTGAGGAAAGTTCTTCTCCAAACCTCCCTCTCGGTTCTCTCTGTAACAAATCCAGATTAAAGTTAGTAAAAACAAAAAATTGCAATGGCATCTTCATTTATGTGTTCCAGATAAAATCTAAACTTAACAAACATGAAACTGGGGATGGGGTGGTTCGTTACTATTATTAAGATAATCATAACTTTAACCATAATTTTATATCCTTAACAGTAACTAAACGGTATGAATTTTCATAACTACATCTGTAACTCTTATTATTTATATCTTATTTTTAAAACTTTCATTTTTCTTAACCATTCAGGTTCATTATTTATTCCAAATTCACTAAATATTATTCTCTTAAATGATGCTTAGGCAGATTTACTTCTAGTAGCCTCGCATTTCCTTTGAAACTCTTGTGTTTTGTTTAGTTCATCAAGCCAAGGTCTTTGGGAGTGCACTTATTTTAACAAATTTAACCCAATTTATGTTATAACTCATATTACGAAGTTTAAATTTTGAATCATTCTAAAATAACATATTTAAAGGAAAAAGATAAACTTTTTGAAGTCCTACACAAAAATCTTTAGATATTTAGAGTAAATTTGCTAGTCATAAGTGAATATAAAAAGCGCCTATATATTTTTGTCAAAATAAAATAACAAACTTTAAATGAATACTGAGTTCATACAATGGGGTTTGACATTTTTAATATATTTGATATCACCAAAGTAAAACCTATACATTCTAGTGCATCATATAAAGACATATATATATAACAACTATAAACGCTACATGCCACAAAAAATTACGAAACTTCCCAAAACTTATGCTTCAAGAATTTCTTTCCCCTTCAACCACACTTGCCTCGCCTAGAACATTTGAGTATTCCAAGAGATGAACCCAAATTAAAAGATGATTCTTCTAAGAGAAGAACCCCTAAAAATAAAGCATTCATATCAAATGGGTGCATAAAAAAATGCAAGTTTCCATTCCATGATACCACTTGCGACTGTATTAGCCTCCTTCCAAGAGCTTTCTCAATTGGTGTCAGAAACGCCTCTTGCAAGGTCCCCAACCATATTATCTTAGGCTTGAACAACAAAGAAAATATAAGTTTCTACTCCACAATGCCACTTGTGATTGTATTAGCCTTCTTCCAAAAGCTTTTCAAACGGTGCTAGAAAACGTCTCTTGGGTGGTCCCTGAGCACGTCATTTGAGGTCCAAACAACATAAAGCAAAATAAGATGGACATACATGATCATAGACGTAAATAAAAAGTCACTACAAGAAAATAACAATTTAGAGACGGATTTTTTGAGACGGATTTTTCAGTCTCAAATTAGAGATAGATTTAGAGATAGGAAAAAATCTGTCTCTAATTTGAGACCGATTTAGAGACGAAAAATAATCCCTCTTTAATTTGAGACGAATTTAGAGACCAAAGCTAATCCATCTCAAATTGAGATGGATTTAGACACGAAAAAAAATTCGTCTCTAATTTAAGAAGGAAAAATTTATGTCTCTAAATTCCGTCTCAAATTTGAGACGAATTTCGAGATGAAAACTAATTCGTCTCAAATTTGAGACAAATTTATTTCTATCTCTAAATCCGTCTCAATTTGAGAGAAAATTTGAGATGAAAATTTTTTTGTCTCAAATTAGGGACGAAATTTTTTTATCTCAAAATTTGTCTCAATTTGAGACGAATGTAAGAACGGATTTTTTCCATCTCTAATTCCGTCTCAATTTAAGAGGAATTTTAGAGACGTAAATTAATCCTTCTCAATTTGTGACGGATATTTTCCCGTCTCAAAATCCCTCTCAAATTTATAAAATATAAAATTAATTTATAAAATGTAAAATATTAAAATATTCATTTATAAAATATAAAATTTTTATTTATTGATATAGAACTTAAATTCTAAACATATAAATTAATATATTTAATGTGCATAAAATATAAAATAAAGTTTGTATACATGTAAACTAATATATATAAAAATT
The DNA here is from genome assembly GCF_014633365.1 of Diospyros lotus. Taxonomy (NCBI): domain Eukaryota; kingdom Viridiplantae; phylum Streptophyta; class Magnoliopsida; order Ericales; family Ebenaceae; genus Diospyros; species Diospyros lotus. The sequence goes on along the minus strand of NC_068341.1, from coordinate 40,253,078 downwards.
TATAAATTATCAAAAAATTTATTCATTGAATAATAAAAAAAATAAATTTAGCCTTGGCAAAATTTTAGAAAATGTATTAAAAACTTAAAAATATATATTAACTCTTCTTTTTATTTTTTAATCAATTAATTTATTCCATTATTTTTTATTTTATTATTAAAATTTTAATTTAGTTTTTTAAACAATTACCCTCACAATTGGTAAATAAATTTGTATATATACAGCTAGGGTGAGTAAATAAATAAATTTGTATATTAAACCAATTTATATATTAAAATTTTAAGTTATTATTATATTAATTAAGTTTACAAATCTACGAAGGTGGCCATCACATGTTACTTTTTAATTAATTTAATAAATATTAAATATTAATTAATAAATATAAATTTATAAAATAAATATTAAATATAGAATATTATTATTTTTTTAAAAATAAATACAAATCTTCTTTTTATTTTTTAATCAATTAATTTATTTCAAAATTTTTAAAAATATATATTTATTTCAATTTAACTAGAATGACAACAAAACAAACAATGATTGCAGCTAGTAAATATATATAAAATGATCGCACTATTTGTAATAGTTATTAACATTCTTAATCATCGCAAAATTTATTCATTTAATACTAAAAAAATAAATTTAGCCATGGCAAAATTTTAGAAAATGTATAAAAAAAAATTAAAAATATATATTAACTCTTTTTTTTTATTTTTTAATCAATTAATTTATTTTAATTTATTCCATTATTTTATTATTAAAATTTTAATTTAATGTTTTAAACAATTACTCACACAATTGGTAATAAACAAACACTACAACTGTTATATAATAATTAACTATAAGATCGAGGGTATGATAAAAATATAAAAGATCAATATACAATTGTTGTTTAGCTACATGTGACTTGACACAAAATTTTATTTCACATTTGTTGTTTTAATTGTTGCAAAATTAGATAGTTGAAGGGCAAAAAAAAACAAATACATTGTAAAATTATTAACTAAAAAACAATGATATGCAAAAAAAAAATGTTATGCAAAAAACATATTGGTGTAAAATATTTTAATTGTAAAGATAGTGGTAGACATGGCCAAAATTGAACCGGATCGGCGGTTCGAACCGGAACCGGACCGGTCGGAACCGGACCTGGAACCGGTCGAACCGGAACCCGAACCGGAACCGGACTAAACCGGCGAAATTCGGTCCGGTTCCGGTTCAAGGTTCCGGGGAACCGGAACCGCCGGTTCCGGGGAACCGGAACAACCCCCCCTCCCCCGTGCAGCACCCCTCCCCCCCCCCCAAAGGTCCAAAATTGGACCGTTGGCAGCCAACGGTCCAATTCCAATTTTATTAATTTTTTTTTTAATTTTATAATTCCTATCTATATATACCCCTCCCTCCCCCACTCATTTTTCACACTTTCTCTCTCTCTCTCTCTCTCTCTCTCTCTCAAGTCTCAAGCTATTATTCTCTCAATTTTGTCTCTCATTTAATATTTCAATTTCAATTTCTTCAATCTTCTCATTTTGTTATTTATCAATTTATTCAATTATATTGTTAATTATTTATTACTTGTTACTATATTATTTTATCATTATTATATTTTTTTATTATCATACTTTTTTCAAAAAAATGGCAAGTGAAGGTAGAAATTTTGAAAATGTTGAAAATGTTGAGTTTGAAACTCAAAATTTTCAAACACAAGAGAGTGAAACTCAACAAAAGGGAGGTGGACAAACATTCAGTAGTAGAGGCAACATTTTGGACGAAAGAATATCAAGATTGGCTCCAGAATCATTGGAAGCTCAAGTTTGCCTCGATGATTGGGAAAGTGCTAACATGCGACGTCAAGAAGAACTTATCCATTCATCATCATTTGACGAATGGGTTAATGATGGTTCAACAACGGCGACTTCCGACTCCAATGAAGATGCGTAGGATCCAAGTCCATATTTTATTTTTTTTCACATTTGTAAAAATTAATTACTTGTATTACATTTTTGTTGTAATTATTTTTTAATGAAATTAAGTCTAATTCTATTTTTTATTTTTTATTTTTCACATTTGTAAAAATTAATTACTTGTATTACATACTTGTTTAGTTGTTTTAATTATTTTTAATGAAATTATTACTTATATTTCTTCAATTTTTAGTAGTGTTTTTTTATTAAAAATATGGTTGAGAATATTTATATTTACAATTACATTTAACAATTAAAAATCGAAACCAAACCGAACCGAACAACGGAACAAGGACCAAAATTGAATACAACAATATTTAAAAAAAATTAAAAAAATTCGGTTTGAACCGGAACCGGAACCGTTGACCGAACCGGCACGAACCGGAACCGGAACCGGAACCGGAACCGAACCGTCCCAAACCGCCCTTGGGCGGTTCGGTTCAGGTTCAAAGATTTCTTGAACCGGAACCGGCGATTCATGAACCGTGGCCATGTCTAGATAGTGGAGATGAATATTGAATGGGGCCGGCCATGGTGATTAATTAGAATATTTTGTCATAATATTTAATTATATAAGATATAATTACAAAATTTATTCATTTAGTAATAAAAATATATATATATTAACAAAATATATATATTTATTATTTATATATATATAATATTTATTATTTATTTATTTTTATTTATTTATTTATTTAAGTTAAAGATTATATATTATTTTCTTTAATATCCAAACAACTTTTCAGAATTTCCTCAGCACGTCTCCAAACAGCTTTTCGGAATTTGCTACGTGAGTCTAGATGCTGTCGAGGAATTGCTACGCACAACCAGATGCTCTACTTTTGGTTGTCTCTCTCTCTCTCGATCTATCACTCGTGTAACTTCATCTCCAGCGTCTCTTAGGCTCGCTCCAACCCTCTCTCTGTCTCTCCCGTCCATTGCTTGCAAGTATTACTCCGATCTACAAAAAGGTAAGTCTCGCACCCATCTATGATGTATTCATATATATGTATTATTTGGTTTGATTGAAATTTTTATCCTTTCCCCTTTTCTTTAGAAATAACTAGAAGATCATGTCAAGAATCGGTTTTCCATGCGGTGCTTGCAAGTACTTGAGAAGAAGATGTATCGAATGGTGCATCTTTGCCCCTTATTTTTGCAATGAAACAGGAAATACTGATTTTGAAGTTATTCACAAAGTTTTTAGTTCCAAAAATGCCTTCAATCTCCTGAGCCATCTTCCGGTAAAAGACCGTAATGAGGCTGTTGCTACAATGATATATGAGGCTCAAGTTAGGATTCAAAATCCGACTTACGGCTGTGTATCTGAAATTCTTATGCTCCAACAGCAGGTATGATGAACCCTAAATCCTTAATCTTTTTGAGTTCTAGACTTAATTTGCTAATTATGTGTGATTTTTTTTTTTTTTAGGTTATCAATCTGCAAATTTATCGAACATTTTTGAAGGAGTTTGTAGACTCTTATGCAAACCTTCAACATATTCAAAATCAAATTCCCCAAAAACCAATCCTATTCCAGAACTGAATCCGAGCATCGCCGGAGATATTGATGAACTTGGATCAGTTGTGTTCGGCAAACATCAGCATTGAGCATTATGAAGGTAAATTAGATTTGAGGATTATATAATGATATTGTACCCCTTGAATATTCTATGATTTCTTTCTCAGATGATATGTAATATTGGATCTATGGTCGAAATGATTAGCGAGTACATATCTTACGAATGTGTTGCAATTTAAGTATTTTGAGAGATAGTTGATATTAGGCATTTTTCTATCCTCGTTGACACAGGGATGATTTTATATTTATTAGAAATTGCTTATAATAAATATTTTTAATATAATGTTAATATTTTTATAAGATTAATTTTTATAAAATTGATATTATTTAGTCATTTAATTTGAAGGAATAAAACATTATTTCTTTAAATATTTTTAATTTTTATATATTGGCATATTACTAAATTTATATAATTAACTCTAATTAAAATAAGCCAACTTTTGATTTGGCAATAGGCATTGCTGAGAATCTTCTGCCTAGGGCTATAGCATTAATATATTTTAATATTAATAACAATGATAACATTAAAAGAATTGATAATTTAATATTAAAAGAATTGAAAAAAGAATGAAAAAGGCAAGTGAGGGGATGAGTTGAGAGTTGTGATCATTACCAAGTCAAAAAGCTTGGATTGAATTTGTTTGTATGTTTATAGTTTTGTTTTTGGGTAAAAGAAGTGAAAGTTGCAAGTGAAAGTTGTTGTTTGTCTTTTTATTTTTTATTTAATAACTAAATATTAAAAAAATTAATTTCTCATGTAATATGAAAAGCCACGAAATAAGAGTTGTGGGTGAGAGAACTTTGCCTTGGGGTCTCTTTAGAGAATATCTTGTTCGCTTTTCTTAGCTTCTCAACCACTCCTTAATCACCTTGATTGTAAGTTTCTTCTAGTTCTCTCTTCCTTCCCCCCTTCTCTATTCTTCTTTATTTTTTCTCAAGTGAGAGACTCTATCTCAATTTATAGAATCCCTCATCTTTCCCATAAAGAATCCAATTGATATGAGAAATTTGCGTTTTAATTTTTTTTTTTTTTGAAACATTTTTTTCTAGTGAAATATCCCTATAAATACATGTGAACATTGAGAAATAGGAAAGGGGGTGAACGGGGTTATATTGGGGGATGGCTTCCAAACCATCCCCAATGATGCAAGAGGGCTGCCTTGGCTGGTGAGCACCTTACTTCTGCTCATTGTCGTAGGGTCCCTTTCTGGCAAATGCAAGGAAGAGGGGCTAGCTAGCGCGGCTGATTCAATTGCTAGCCCACTCACCTCCTATATTATATACATATATATTTATTTAAATCATTATGACCCACTCACTTGACCAATTAAATTTTCTCCAAATTGAATTCGACTTTATTTTCTTCAGTCTCTAAATATTCTAAAAATAATTTAGGGTGTTACACCTTAGTGAATAAATAATGACAAACAAACCCCTAAACTTCACAACATCCTTCTCTAAGTCCTATTCTAGTCATTTCCCCATTCTTTGCAAACATGCAACTAAATTTTATCCTAACCCTAAATCAAATCGAAGCCTTAACTGTCAAAGAACCCCAATGTAGCCATAGATGAACCCATGCTTTCTATTTACTCTCTACCCTCTCTTCTCCTCTCCAATCCCTAACCATAAGACAAACCCATCACGACCCTAACTGACACAGCAAAGAAAGGATGTTATGGTTCACCATTGAAACTCTCACCAGCTTACTTTCTCTGTCTTTTTCTCTCTATCTGGATCTCTGGTTGACAAATGCTTTTTTCTAAAGCAAAATGCCTAGTTAGCCAAAAAAAAAAGTCAAATAAACTCCTACCCTTTCAAATCAGACCACATTAACCATTATGATAGACGCCATTTGACGACAGTGCCGAATCTGCCACTGTACTTTAAAATAGCTAAATAAGCTACTATATTTTCACATCTAAGGATTATATTAACCATTATGATAAATGTCATCTTGACACCATGGACAACATTTAATACCATTTGTTGATTTTGTGTGATTCAAAATTGTTTAAAATAATTGCACGCTGTTACATAATATTCAGATATATTTTTATATATTTTTTTAATATAATTGTTATCCAAATTTATTGTTGTTATATGCTATTATACACTACAAGAAAAATCATATTTAGCAACGGAATTTAGAGACGAAATTATTCCGTCGCTAATTTGTGACAGATAGTAACGGAATTTTCGTCGTTAAGTTTTTTTAAATTTAGCGACGAAAATTCCGTCGCTAAATTTTAATTTTTATATTTAAATTTTGTTTCTATTTTTTAGCGACGAGGGTGACCCCATCGCTAAATTTTATTTTTTATTTAATTTTATTATATTTAAATTTTAAATTTTTTTATTTATTTTTTATTTTTTAGCGAATTTAAATTTTCATTTAATTTTTAGCAACGAGAGTAACCCGTCACTAAATTTTATTTATTTATTTTTACTTTTTAGCGATGGGGTTGTCGCTAAATTTTATTTTTTATTTAATTTTTTATATCTAAATTTTAAATTTATTTATTAATTTTTTAATTTTTAGAGAATTTAAATTTTTTATTTAACTTTTTTTTTATTTCTAGCGACGGAAGTAACCAGTCGCTAAATTTTATTTTTTTATTTTTATTTTTTAGCGACGCGATTAACCCAGTCACTAAATTTTAATTTTTTTATTTAATTTTTTTATATCTAAATTTTAAATTTTTTTATTTACTTTTTATTTTTTAGTAAATTTAAATTTTTTATTTAATTTTTTTTATTTTTAGCGACAGGAGTAACCCGTGCTAAATTTTATTTTTTTTTATTTTTTTTATTTTTAGCGACGAGGTTGACTCGTCTCTAAAAAATAAAAATAAATAAATAAAAAAATTTCAAATTCGCTAAAATATAAAAAAAATTAAAATTTAGCGACGGGCTATACCCGTTGCTAAAAAATAAAAAAATAATAATAATAATAAATAAATAAAATAATTCAAATTTAGCGATGGGGTCAACCCCGTCGCTAAAAAATAAAAATAATTAAATAAAAATCACTAAAATAATTCAAATTTAGCGACGGATTCAATCCCTTCGTTAAAAAATAAAAAATAAATTATTAATTAATTAAAATTTAGCGACGGGGTTGACCCTGTCGCTAAAAAATAAAATAAAGTAAAATAAAATAAAATAATTCAAATTTAGCAACAGACTCAACTCGTTGCTAAAAAATAAAAAAAATTAAATAAAACTAAATAAAACAATTCAAATTTAGCGACGGGCTCAACCCCGTTGCTAAAAAATTAAAAAATAATAATTCAAATTTAGCGACGAGCTTAACCCCGTCGCTAAAAAATAAAATAAAATAAATTAATTAAGATTTACCTACGGGCCAATCTAGTCGCTAAAAAATAAAAAAAATAAGTAAAAATTAAAAATTAATATTAGTAAAAATTAAATTAATAATTTTTAAATATATTACAAATTAAAATTAAAATAAAAATAATTTTTCTCAGCTAATATAATAGTTAGTAAAGTTTTATTTGAATTAATAATGAAATAAAATTAAAATTAATATTCATTTCCCTTTACTAACATTAAATATTAAAATTAATATTACTAAATAAGTTTATGAAATTTTGGTGTATAAATATAATTCTAAAATATTTGGAAGAGAATACTATAAATATATTTTACGTATAACAATAAACAAGAAGGCTTCCAAATTGGTTGGCTCGCGCGTTAAACTTGGCCATGAGAGGTTGGGGGTTCGAATCTGGCAGAAAGTTTGAGAATAATAGCTAAGGGAGTAAAATCCAGCGTTGCCACGTGGCGAGTAGAGGCGCAGCCACGTGGCACACATGGGAGGGGCTTAGCGCGCGTTGAATTTTGAATTTAGGGACGGAATTAGCGACGGGGTCACACCCGTTGCTAAAAAATAAAAAAAAAATTAAATAAAAAAATTAAATTTAGCGACGGGCTCACACCCATCCCTAAAAAATAAAAAAAATTAAAATTTAGCCACGGGCTATGCCCCGTCGCTAAAAAATAAATAAATAAATAAATTAAAATTTAGTGACGGGCTCAACCCCGTCGCTAAAAAATAAAAAATAAAAAATAAATAATTCAAATTTAGCGATGGGTCAACCCTATCGCTAATTCCGTCGCTAATCAGCGACGGGTACAACCCCCGTCGCTGATTCCGTCACTAAATAATACTCGTCGCTAATCCTGTGGCTAAAAAATTTAGCGACGGATTTTGATATTTTAGCGACGGAATTTTTCGTCGCTAAAACGCTGATTTTTTGTAGTGTTAATTGTAATGCATGTTATTGTTGTGGGCTATTAGTTATATGTGGGCTGTTGTTTATAGGCCGAGCCCATATCCATTTGCATGTTGCATCTGCTGCTGGCCTAGCCCATTTTGTCTATTTTGATGATGCTATATAAGGGTGGTAAGTTGCCTTAATCTCGTCAGATTGCATTATTCCTTTTCTCTGAAACCCTAAGTCGGCGATTTCTTGAAACGAGATACATCCTGTGAATCCTTCGTTCTGATTTTTGTTTCAATCGATTGGTTAGTTGTTTCCATGGTAAGATCGTATGGTAAGTGGTTTTATTGCTTAATCTCTAGGTTGTTTTAAATGCCTAAGGCATGAGAGATTGGTTGATTTAAAAAACAGATACTTAGCCTTGATTGCGAGATCGGTATAGAACATATCTACTCTTATTTTTGTTTTTTGTTTCTGTTTCAATTGTATTTTTGCAATATTGTTTTACTTCCGTTTGATATCTTGTAACCGATTATAAAACTTGAGATCTAGTGGATTGACTAAAGGCGGAGCCTCTGCCGTGAGTAGGATCTATTGATCCGAACACGTATATCCCTGTGTCTTTGTTTGTGTGTGTGAGTTGTGGTTAAAATCTTTCATTTTTCTATTTACTGTGCTTGATCTGTGTTTAGCCGAGATAATAGGCTGGTTAAAACCTCCAAGTGGTATCAGAGCCACGGGGATCAAAGATCCCAGTCAAGCTATCTCAGATCTAAAAGGTAAATCATAGATCTTGTAAGATCTTCGAAGAACTAAGGGTTTCTGGTCTCATCCACTATTTTGCCCTAATTTCTTGTGCGTATATAATTGTTTACTTTAGTCCGTTAGATATATGTTGCATGCCCTAAATATTTTGTATATTCTTGATCTTGAATAAGTAATATGTTGTTTACTTTGTTCTGTGATATATTATGTCGTGTGTTCTAGTTTGTATTTGAAAAACCTAATTTTAGGTTTAATTAATTTTTGGAAAATTAAATCTTTTTAAAAATCTTTTGACCTCGTATTCAAAATCTAAATAAGATTGATATCTTATTTGTTTTTCATCTCTGTCTGTTCCTATTTCTACTTTAATTCTATTTGATTAGTCTCAGTAAATCTCAAATATCACCTGAAATTACCATTCTGTTTTATTGCTCATATAAATGGCTCCATCTAAGTATGAATTAGATAAGTTTGATGGTAATGGTGATTTCTCTCTGTGGCAAAAGAAAATGACTGCAATATTTGTTCAAAACTAGTGCTCTGAAACACTGGATGAATCTTCTATAACTGAGAAAGAAAAAGTAGAACCCCCTCCTATCTTTGAAATGAATAAAATGGATAGATTAGCCTATAGTCTAATTATTTTGAATCTTTATGATAAAGTCCTTAGGCAAGTTAACAAAGAAAATACTGCCTTAAAGGTGTGGTATAAGCTAGAATCTCTGTATATGACTAAATCTTTAACCAGTAAGATTTATTTAAAAGAAAAATTATTTGGATTTAAAATGAATACCTCTAAATATCTAGAAGAAAACCTAGATGACTTTAATGTCATTGTAATAGGCCTGGAAAACATAGATGAGAATATTTTTGAAGAAAACCAAGCTGTAATTCTTTTAAATGCTTTGCTTGAGTCATATAAGGATTTAAGGACTGTAATGTAGTATGGTAGAACCTCCTTATCCTTAGAGGATGTAGTGTCTGCCTTAAGATTTAGAGATCTTGAAGATGATAAGAAAGATAAGAAAATAAATAGTGCTAAAGGCTTAAATGTAAAGGGTAATTGGGAACAAAAATCTAAGAATAAAGGCAAAAAGAATTCAAGGGGTAGAAGTAAAACGTGTTAGAAAACATAATCTGATCATACGCAGCGGAAAATAAAATCTGATTTTATTGGTATTACGTTTTTCAAATCTTACGATTAAATCGAAGACACAAAAGCGAAAAGTTACCTCAAAACGAAATCTGATTTTGTAGTTGATAACCCGCCTGATATCTCCCACGTGTGAGATGCCAAGTTGGTCCACCCGAAACCGTCAAGACTTCAATACACTTGAGAGAAAAAGGGACACCAAAATTTTCTCTAAAATTTTCATTTTTGATCCAACGAATTGAATGATCGGATTCTGGGTTTAATGTTATATTTATAGACAAGAAACCCTAAAACCCTAAGTGCTAATTAGGCCAGACTTTTGGTGCTAGCAAAAAGCCCAATCCAAAATAATTAAATAAATAATCATATTACTTATTTAATTGTTCTTATTTCTTAAATAATTGCACTTATAATTTAGTAATTCCATAATTACTAAATTTGCCTCCTTTTTTCTTTTAAAACGATTTCTATTGGGTGAGACTTTCTGGGTTCACAATTAAATTGGCAACGAGAATTAATCAGTTATTAATTCTCGTAAATCACGAGTGACATCTAGCAATATGTCATGATTACCCAATTTAACGTGAAGCAGGAATGTGAACCTTACACTACAGTGCCCTATAATACAATCCTTCTATCATACTATATCTCGACGAGATATGAGATCACGGTCACCAAGTCAAATCTCTCGATCTCGTCGTATGACCAAATCCAATAATCACACTTGACTAATATGACACAACCTCTACGGAATCCAAATTCCATTGTCATATTACCTTGGCCAAGGATTTATCGTCAAGTGACTACTGGATCGCACACGATATCCTCCTCGTATATCTCGAGATGATAGATTCCATGTCTGATGGACACATACCTCGTGTGTCACTGAACTAGGCATATAGATATGTACGGCTATCCCTGATTAGGACAACCATATAATATCGCTGATATCCTAATCTATTAACACACAGATATCCATGTCATCTCAGGTCTAAGGACTAATGCAAATCCGTAGTTAATATTGAATCATTGAGCCGTGAGATAAAACCCATGTGATTCAATATTAATAGTCTCGTTCAGTGAACTCGTTCCTATAACGAGCACCCACTTGTACAGAGTGATACGAGACCCACCAATCTTGTCTTTCGGTATCTTATACCGAACAAGGAGGAAGATGATGTGCCGGCCTTTGCGAGTTACTAATTATCCAAGTTAGGAACTCTATGGCTAGGAACATATTTATAGTATAACGTATTGTGGATTATCCATCTTGATTATTCTTAACAATTAAGAATAGTATCCACTCCTTATTATACTAAAGGATATTTATATGTTCAATTCAAATCATATTACAAATTAAATTAAACATAAAACTTGCCATTAAATAAGGTTTAAAGAATTACAAGATCAAGCCCTATTGTGTCACTAGAATTGGTCTTAAGGTCTTATATCTAACAATCTCCCACTAGCCCTAAGACCATTCTGAATGGTATCTCATACCCCATCTATCTAGATGAGAATCTAGTTGCTTCTGGTTCATGGCCTTAGTCAGTGGATCTGTTGCATTCTCTGATGTATCTACTCTCTGCACATTGACATCTCTTCTGCCAACAATCTCTCAAATAAGGTGGAAGCGTCTCTCAATGTGTTTGGACTTTTGGTAAGACCTTGGTTCCTTGGCTTGCGCTATGGCCCCATTATTGTCGCAAAACAAGGGCACGGCAGACTCTATTGAGGGAACCACTCCAAGTTCTGTCACAAACTTCTTGATCCAGACGGCTTCCTTCGCAGCATCGAATGCCGCAATATACTCGGCTTTTGTAGTGGAATCGACGGTAGTATCTTGTTTAGAACTTTTCCAACTGAATACTCCACCATTGCAAGTAAACACATAGCCTGAGATAGACTTTCTATCATCAACATCTGATTGGAAATCAGAATCTGTGTAACCTTCCACTTTAAGTTCTCCCGTTCCATATGTAAGAATCAAATCCTTAGTCCTTCTCAAGTACTTAAGGATGTTCTTAACAACAATCCAATGTTGCTCACCTGGATTAGATTGATATCTGTTTGTAACACTTATAGCATGAGCGATATCAGGCCTAGTACATAACATCGCATACATTAGGCTTCCTATTGCCGAAGCATAAGGAATCCTAGACATGCGATCTTTCTCTTCTTGTGTTTTGGGACACATATCCTGAGAGAGGTGGATTCCATGTCTAAAAGGTAGCAGGCCTCTCTTGGAATCCTCCATGTTGAACCTCTTCAACACTCTTTCTATGTACTTGGTTTGGGAGAGCCCTATCAATCTCTTGGTTCTATCCCTATAGATCCGAATGCCGAGAATGTAGGCAGTTTCTCCCAAATCTTTCATGGAGAACGTGCTTGACAACCATACTTTTATTTTTAATAGCAATCCTACATCATTCCCAATGAGTAGGATGTCATCAACATATAAGACCAAAAACGCAATCGCGCTCCCATTAACCTTTTTATATACACAGGGCTCATCCACGTTTTGAATGAACCCGAACAATTTGACTTCATTATCAAAACGAATGTTCCAACTCCTGGATGCTTGCTTAAGACCATAAATGGATCTCTTAAGCTTGCATACCTTCCCTGTTTGATCCTTAGGTGTGAAGCCTTCAGGTTGTTCCATATAGATATCCTAATCTATATAACCATTTAGAAAAGCTGTCTTCACATCCATTTACCAAATCTCATAATCATAATGAGCGGCAATGGCTAGTAGAATCCTAATGGATTTAAGCATGACAATTAGAGAAAAGGTTTCCTCATAGTCAACACCTTGCCTTTGACGATAACCTTTTGCCACTAGTCTTACTTTGTAGGTCCCTACCTTTCCATTCAAACCTATCTTCTTCTTGAAGACCCATTTACATCCAATGGGTACTATACCTTTTGGTGGATCTACAAGAGTCCAGACCTGGTTCGAATATATGGAATCCATTTCAGATTTCATAGCCTCTAGCCATCTTTGTGAGTCAATGTCTGACATCGCCTCTCTGTAAGTGGTAGGGTCATCTAAGTGATCATGGTCTCCTACTACGAACAACTCTTGTTCACTTAGGAAACCATATCTCTCAGGTGGCCGAGGTATCCTCTCACTCCTTCTATTGGGAGGTGCAAGACTCGGTCTTGGCTCTTCACTTGGTAATTGGACATCTTGTGGGATAGATTCAGGTTCGGCGAACTCTTCACCAAATTCTATTTTCCTTTTTGTTCCACCTTCTTGAATAAACTCTTTTTCAAGAAAAATGGCGTTTATGCTAACAACTACTTGTTGCAGCTCAGGAATATAGAATTCATATCCTAAGGTATCCTTAGGATAACCTATGAAACTACCCTTTAAAGATCGAGTCTCAAGTTTTCTGATTTAAGCTTTTTCACAAAAGTTGTACATCCCCAAATCTTAACATGTTTAAGACTTGGTTTCCTACCAAACCATATCTCATGTGGTGTTGTAGGAACTGACTTGGAAGGTACTATATTTAGAAGGTATATTGCAGTAAGAAGGGCATGACCCCACAAGAACAATGGTAAGTCAAAATAACTTAACATGCTTCGAACCATATCTAATAGAGTCCGATTCCTCCTTTCTGAAACCCCGTTCAGTTGAGGTGTTCCTGGTGGAGTGCGTTGTGAAATAATACCCGAGACTTTAAGAAAATCTTCAAACTCGTGACTTAGATATTCGTCTCCACGATCTGATCGTAAGGCTTTTATCTTTTTACTAGTTTGATTTTCTACTTCAGCTTTAAAATCTTTGAACATTTCAAAAGATTCAGATTTATGTCTCAGAAGATAAATATATCCATATCTAGACATATCATCTGTAAAAGTTATGAAATATTGATAACCCCTCGGGCCATTACATTAATTGGCCCACATACATCAGAATGTATGAGTCCCAACAATTCTGTAACTCTAACCCCTTGTCCAACAAAGGGTGATTTGGTCATTTTGCCTAGGATACAAGATTCACATGTTGGATAAGGTTCAGAACCCAATGGGCCAAGAAGCCCATCTTTCTCCAACTTAGTGATTCTGTCATCCCCTATATAACCCAATCGATGATGCCACAGAATTTTGGGATTTGGGTTATCCCTTTGTCTCTTGTTATTATTCAATACACGCAGATTTTTATCATTATCAACAGTTACATTCAAAATGTAAAGACCATTGACAAAATTACCAAAAGCAATCAATTTATTTCCAAAATAAATCTCACAAACATTATTTTTAAAAGAAAATTCATAATTCTCTTTCACTAAACCAGGAATAGAAATAATGTTCTTAAAAGCTCCAAGTACACATAAACAATTGTTTAAAACTAAACTATGTCCATGCAATAAAAATAAAGTAACAGTGCCAATAGCCGTGGCTGTAACTCTTGCCCCATTTTCCACCTTCAGCACGATCTCATCATCTACAAGCCTTCTACTTTGCTCCAGATCCTGTACAGAAGCACAAACATGAGTTGTCGCTCCAGAATCTAGAATCCAAAAAGTAGAACAATAAGCAATAGAAAAATACTCGTGAACTATCATCATACCTTCCACTTCCTTCTTCAAGGAACTAAGGTAATTTTTGCAGTTCCTCTTCCAGTGCCTGTCCTTGCCACAGTGGAAACGTTTTCCTTTGGCAACAGATTTGCCCTTCTTCTTACTTATTGTCTTGGCCCCTTGTGGTACTTACGTGGCCTTTTTCTTGCATTTCCCCTTCCTAGTCTTACTGGAAGAGGTAACAGCCATCACAGTACCCGATTCCATGTTGCTTTGTGCCGTAATAAGCATGTTCATTAACTTAGCCGGAGTACACTCTATTTTATTCATATAGAAATTCGATATGAAATTTCCATACGAATCTGGCAAAGACTGAAGGATCAAATCAATTTGGAGGTGAGGATTCAACTCATCCCCCAAACCCTTCAACTTTTCTAACAAGGAGATCATTTTGAGAATGTGTTCTCCCACTGATCCTCCCAGAGACATCTTTGCCCTAAATAGTGCCTTAGATATCTCATACCTCGCACTCCGATTTTGTTCACCATACAACTCTTGTAGGCGTGTGATGATAGAGTACGCATCAGGCATATTCGCATGTTGATGCTGTAATTCACTACTCATTGAAACAAGCATATAACTCCTACCGGTGAGATCATCATCTCGCCACTTGGTAAGAGTATCTTCCTCCTCTTGAGTAATGTTTTGAGGAACACTTTCCCCTCCATCATCATTATTAGCAGGCACGGGTACAGGAGCATCTAATACATAAGTAATTTTCTCCAAGTTCAAAATCAGTTTCAAGTTTAAGAGCCAATCATTGAAATTTGGTCCAGTTAATTGGTGCTTGTCAAGATTTCTTGTAAGTGGGTGCAATGAAGCCATTTGATGTATCTGCAGAAAATAAATAGATTATTAGATATCTTGTTTTCCTTAACTATTTGATTTTGGTATTTAAATCAAACAGTGCCTCCCACTTAGTTTTTCAGATTCCTTACTCCCAATAAAGGAAAATGCGAATTCACGTTGGCATGAATTCCAGTGAGTATTTGGATTCTTATCAAACTTATTACTCCTCACATAATAGATTCTTGGAATAACAAATTCAATAAGTGGACAACTCTTGTCCAGTACATCTCATGTACGGTCCAAATATTATTTTGGCTCCCAGTCCAATGTACCTCACATAATAGTTTCTTAGCAATTGAACATGGTTAAATTATACCATCACGCTGACAAGTCTACACAGTTGAATATCGATTCCCTCACATAATAGGTTCTTGGGTCTCAATATTTGTGCATCCCCGTCTCATCAAATGATAAATAGAAATTAAAAACATTTTAACTAGTGCTCAACCCCTATGTATCCATAGCCGGTCAACACACGAATCAAAATGCCCTAATCTCTACCGTGATGGAGAGCCCCGATTAAATTGCCTTAACTCTTAAGCTCTAACCGGTTACAATTTAATTTTATAAATATGGGAGATTTTCAGTCTAATTTTAGGTCTCACTTTACACATGCAACGTTTTAATCATCATACATCAACTATGTAAAATAAACATTGCATAAAGTAGTCGATATGATCATGGACTCATACATGCATTCTAGGCACGATTCCAGCCATTGGAAACGTGCGATGCATACGTGGGTGCATAAAAAGAAAACTGCTTATAACTATTACAAGCATAACCCGTTTACATAGGGTCTTCGTTTCTTCGATTGTTTCACCTTTAATGACTCTATTCCACGTCGTGCCTCCATCGATTAAATCCTCGCTTTTACATTTACTATAAACTACTTTTACAATAGAATAAAAGCGAAAATAAAATTAAACAATTAATTTTACAACCATTATCCAAAAACGGAAAATCTCGGCACGCAGGCTATCAAATAAAACAATCCATACATCCACACAACACTTACATCATCTATGTAGTGTCCTAAGTCCATGACCAATATCAATATGTGACAAGGCATTCACAACATGCTATTTAACAATTAAAAGCATATTATAAAATTTATATGATTGTCGGACATGTGTATAACATTTATACCTTAAGTGCATTGAAAAAAAAAATTGAAATTTAATTTGCTGGAAAATATTTAAAATAAATTAAAAAACAAAAAAATGCAAAAAGAGGGGGGGCGCCGCATGCGCGCATGCAAGCGCAGCCGCGCGCGATAACGCGCGCCATGGGCGCACACACGTGGCGCCTGCACAAGGCACGCGGCCATGCAGGCCGCGTGGCCGGGCCCTTGGCCAGGCCCATAAACGCGGCCAAGGCCGCACTCGTGGGTCAGGCCCGCGGCCCAGCAAAGGGGAAGCGGGCCCAGCCCGCGTTGTGCCCTAGGCGGTCGTGGGCTATGCCCGCACCGCGTACCCGCACGCCACCGCCTTAGGCGGTGGCCCCTTTTCCAGGTGGCTGGCCAGCAGCCACCTTTCACCCCCGCGACCACCGTCACTGACCACGACAGTGGTCGCAGCAGCGGCCTTTAGCCATGGGTGTCGCTGGCGGCGCCGATCGCTGCATCTGGCGCCGCCCAACGGCACCTTTTCTTCTAGCGGTGCAGCCTAGTGGCGTCGACCGACCCTGCCGGCACCGCCCAGCGGTGCCACGACCATCAGCACCATCAACGGCGGCGGCAGATCGAAATCCGTCGCTTTGCCTTCCCTTCTTCCCTATTTTTCTTTCTTTTATTTGCAAAATATTTATATATATATATCATATATATACATATACATACATATATTACGTTCCAGCAAACAAACATATATATGTTTAAATAAAAACTTTTGTTTTGTTTTTCCAGCAACATTTATTTACGAATATCATATATTCACAAAATTATTTTTGAATCACAACACAAAATTGATGTCCGACAAACACATAAATCAAAACCATAAGTTTGAAAAATGATGGCTCTGATACCACTGTTAGAAAACATGATCTGATCATACGCAGCGGAAAATAAAATCTGATTTTATTGGTATCACGTTTTTCAAATCTTACGGTTAAATTGAAGACACAAAAGCGAAAAGTTACCTCGAAACGAAATCTAATTTTGTAGTTGATAACCGGCCTGATATCTCCCACGTGTGAGATGCCGAGTTGGTCCACCCGAAACCGTCAAGACTTCAATACACTTGAGAGAAAAAGGGACACGGAAATTTTCTCTAAAATTTTCGTTTTTGATCCAACGAATTGATTGATCGGATTCTGGGTTTAATGTTATATTTATAGACAAAAAACCCTAAAACCCTAAGTGCTAATTGGGCCGGACTTTAGGTGCTAGCAAAAAGCCCAATCCAAAATAATTAAATAAATAATCATATTACTTATTTAATTGTTCTTATTTCTTAAATAATTGCACTTATAATTTAGTAATTCCATAATTACTAAATTTGCCCCATTTTTTCTTTTAAAACGATTTCTATTGGGTGAGACTTTCTGGGTTCACAATTAAATTGACAACGAGAATTAATCAGTTATTAATTCTCGTAAATCACGAGTGACATCTAGCAATATGTCATGATAACTCAATTTAATGTGAAGCGGGAATGTGAACCTTACACTACGGTGCCCTGCAATACAATCCTTCTATCATACTATATCCCGACGAGATATGAGATCACGGTTAGCAAGTCAA
Organism: Diospyros lotus; assembly: GCF_014633365.1. Lineage (NCBI taxonomy): Eukaryota > Viridiplantae > Streptophyta > Magnoliopsida > Ericales > Ebenaceae > Diospyros > Diospyros lotus. The sequence goes on along the minus strand of NC_068341.1, from coordinate 40,235,180 downwards.
ATCTCTCGATCTCGTCGTATGACCAAATCCAATAATCACACTTGACTAATATGACACAACCTCTACGGAATTCAAATTCCGTCGTCATATTACCTTGGCCAAGGATTTATCGTCAAGTGACTACTGAATCGCATAGGATATCCTCCTCGTATATCTCGAGATGATAGATTCCATGTCTGATGCACACATACCTCGTGTGTCACTGAACTAGGCACATAGATACGTACGGCTATCCCTGATTAGGACATCCATATAATATCGATGATATCCTAATGCACTAACACACAAATATCCATGTCATCTCAGGTCTAAGGGCTAATGCAAATTCGTAGTTAATATTGAATCATTGACCCGTGAGATAAAACCCATGTGATTCAATATTAATAGTCTCGTTCAGTGAACTCGTTCCTATAACGAGCACCCACTCGTCTTCCTTCTGTATCTTATACAAAGTGGTACGAGACCCACCAATCTTGTCTTTCGGTATCTTATACCGAACAAGGAGGAAGATGATGTGCTGGCCTTTGAGAGTTACTAATTATCCAAGTTAGGAACTCTATGGCTAAGAACATATTTATAGTATAACGTATTGTGGATTATCCGTCTCGATTATTCTTAACAATTAAGAATGGTATCCACTCCTTATTGTACTAAAGGATATTTATATGTTCAATTCAAATCATATTGCAAATTAAATTAAACATAAAACTTGCCATTAAATAAGATTTAAAGAATTACAAGATCAAGGCCTATTGTGTCACTAGAACTAGTCTTAAGGGCTTATATCTAACAAAACGAGGTCAAACTCTAAAGCAAGAGGAACAAGTAGGGGATCCTTTAAAACAAGAACATGTTGGTATTGTAAGAAAGAGGGCCATGTAAGAAAGAATTGTTACAAAAGAAAGAAAGATCTAGAAAATGAGAGCTCTAGTAATCAAGATGTAGCAAATTTATCTGATGGATATGATAGTGCAGAAGGCCTAATTATGACAGAACATACCATATGTGATGAGTGGATTTTAGATTCAGGTTGTACTTTTCACGTGACACCTAAGAGAGACTGGTTGCTTAACTTCCAGCATATAGAAGGTGGGAAAGTCCTAATGGGTAACAATCAATCCTGCAATGTAACTGGTTTAGGATCAGTTAGGTTTAAAATTTGGGATGGAGCATATAGGACTTTAAATAATGTGAGATTTGTGCCCAACCTTAGAAGAAATCTTATTTCCCTAGGTATGTTAGATTCGAATGGAGGGTCTTATAAGTCAGAAAATGGTGTCCTTAAGGTGTTTAAAGGATCCATCGTAGTTCTTAAGGGAATCCGTAAGCAAGGATTGTATGTCCTTCAAGGAGAGTCTATCTCTAGCAGTGTTGCAGTCTCATCTTCTGAAATTGATGACACTGTCTTATGGCATAGGAGACCAGGTCACATAGGAATGAAAGGTTTACTAGAATTAAGTAAATAAGGAATCTTAGATCTTAGGAGGATTAATAATTTAGACTTTTGTGAGACATGTGCCTTGGGTAAGTCTCACAAGTTGCAGTTTATTTCTGCAACTCATAAGTCCAAAGATGTCCTAGAGTATAATCATTCCGATCTTTAGGGATCTCCCCAAGTCCCTAGCTCCTTTTCAGGTGCCCAATATTTCCTTTCCTTTATAGATGATTATTCTAGGAAGGTTTGGGTATATTTCCTTAAGTATAAGAGTGAAGCTTTTGCTAAATTTAAGGAGTGGAAGACCTATGCAAAACTGCAATCAGACAAGAAAATAAAGACTCTTAGAATATATAATGGCCTAGAATTCTATAATCAAGAATTCTCAAATTTCTACAAACAAGTAGGCATTGCAAGGCATAGAACTTGCAGTGAAACACCTCAGCAAAATGGAGTTGCTGAACGCATGAATAAAACTATTCTAAATAAGGTTAGATGTTTTTTGAAAGACTCTAACTTGCCCAATAAATTTTAGACTGAAACAGTTTCAACTGCTTGTTACCTCATAAATAGATCTCATTCCTCTACCATAGAATTTAGGACACCTGAATAGTTGTGGAGTGGGAAAATCCCATCTCTAAACCACCTTAGACCTTTTGGATGTATTGCTTATGTCCATAAGAAAGAAGGGAAGTTAGACCTTAGAGCCAAGAAGGTTGTATTCTTATGATACCCTCAAGGGGTAAAAGGATACAAATTATGGTTGATTGAGGAAAAGAAAACTGTTATCGGCCGAGATGTAGTATTCAAAGAATCAGAATACTATACCCCAAATAAGGTGGAAAATGACAAAGTAGACCAAGCTGATAAATTTCAGTTTGGGTGGAAAGGGATAGTAGTAATGATAAGGTAGAAGAGTCTAGCCAAAAGAGTCCTCAAGTGCCTAGCTCTCAAGATCTTGCTGAAACTGAAATTGAGGATGAGGATAATGAAAATTCAGCTGAAATCATTCAAGGCTTGGATGATTATGTCCTATCTAGGGATAGGGTGAGGATAGAGATTAAACCTCCTTCTAGGTATGCCCATGCTGATATGATTGCCTATGCTCTTAATATTGGAGACTCAATAGAGCATGAAGAACCTCTTAGTTATCAATAAGCTAGCTCCAATAAATATAGAACTAATTGGTTAAAGGCAATGAAGGAAGAGATGGAATCTCTTATAAAAAATTAAACTTGGATTCTTGTAAGCAAACGTAAAGATCAAAAGGTTATAGGTTGTAAATGGATATCTAAAAGAAAGCCAGGTATCCTAAGTGTAGAACCAACCAGATTTAAGGTTAGGGTAGTAGCCAAGGGTTTTTTAGAAAAAGAAGGCATAGACTACCATGAAGTGTTCTCCCCTGTAGTAAAGCATACTTCTATAAGGTTAGTTTTATCCTTAGTAGCTTTACATGACCTTGAGTTTGAGCAATTAGACGTTAAGACTACTTTCCTCCATGGAAACCTAGAAGAGAAGATATACATGGACCAACCTATAAGTTTCATAGAAAAAGGTAAGGAGAATAAGGTTTGCTTGTTGCAAATGTCTCTTTATGGTCTAAAGCAATCTCCTAGACAATGGTATATAAGATTTGATAAGTTTATGCTCAAAGAAAATTACACTAGGTGTAACTTTGACCACTGTGTCTATTTCAAACAGCTTAAAAGAAAGCTTTTCATATATCTCCTTATATATGTAAATGATATGCTTATAGCATGTAAAGAAAATGGAGAAATAGATAGATTGACTCAAGCCCTAAAATCAGAATTTGAAATGAAAACCCTAGGAGCAGCCAAGCGTATTTTAGGGATAGTTATCACTAGAAATAGGAAAAGAGGTACTTTGACCTTGTCCCAATCTGGTTATTTAAAGAAAGTGATAAATATGTTTGATATGGAAGGCTGTAAACCTGTTACAACCCCTATTCCTCGTCATTTTAAGCTTCAAGTTGTAAAAGGAAATTTACCTAAGGAAGAAGCTGAGTATATGAAGAAGGTTCCTTACTCTAATGCAGTTGGAAGCCTCATGTATGACATGATAGGTACTAGGCTTGACATAGCCTATGGAGTCAGCCTAGTAAGTAGATTCATGTGCAATCCGTCTAAGGATCATTGATCAGCTATTAAGTGGGTTCTTAGGTATTTAAAGGGGTATATATAAGGGTTTAGTGTTTAAATCAAATGCTGAAAATTCTAGCAGCATTAAGGGTTATTGTGATTTTGATTTTGCAGCTGATTTGGATAAAAGAAGATCCTTATTATGATATGTTTTCACTTTAGGTGGAAATGTGATAAGTTGGAAATCAAATCTCCAACATATAGTGGCTTTATCAACCACTGAGGCAGAATATGTTGCCTTAACAAAAGCTATGAAAGAAACTATATGGTTGCAGGGAATAGTTAGAGAATTAAGTCTAGGTTACCAGATTCCTAAGGTATTATGCAATTCCCAAAGTGTCATTCATCTCTCAAAGAATAGTGCATTTCATGAAAGAACCAAGCACGTAGATGTGAGTCTTCATTTTATCAGGGATATTATATCTAAAGGGCAGGTTAAGGTAGAGAAGATTTCTATTCTAATAAATCCAGCGGATATCCTGACTAAATCAGTCCCAGTAGCTAAGTTTGAACAGGCCTTAGATTTGCTCAATGTTCTTCCAACATAGCTGTGGAAGACTAGCAAGGGTCTCTAGTCATTAATCCACTACTTAATCCATTCTTGAATCAAGGTGGAATTTGTTGATTTTGTGTGATTCAAAATTGTTTAAAATAATTACAAGTTGTTACATAATATTCAGATATATTTTTATATTTTTTCTGAATATAATTGTTATCCAAATTTATTGTTGTTATATGTTGTTAATTGTAATGCATGTTATTGTTGTGGGCTATTGGTTATATGTGGGCTGTTGTTTATGGGCCGAGCCCATATCCATTTCTGTGTTGCATCTGCTGCTGGCCTAGCCCATTTCCGTCTATTTTGATGATGCTATATAAGGGTGGTAAGTTGCCTTAATCTCGTCAGATTGCATTCTTCCTTTTCTCTGAAACCCTAAGTCGGTAATTTCTTGAAACGAGACACATCCTGTGAATCCTTCGTTCTGATTTCTGTTTCAATCGGTTGGTTGGTTGTTTCCATGGTAAGATCGTATGGTAAGTGGCTTTATTGCTTAATCTTTATATTGTTTTAAACGCCTGAAGCGTGAGATATTGGTTAACTGAAAGAACAGATACTGATCCTTGATCGCGAGATCGGTATAGAACATATCTACTCTTGTTCTTGTTTTTGGTTTTTGTTTCAGTTGTATTTCTGCAATATTGTTTTACTTCCGTTTGATATCTTGTAACCGATTGTAAAACTTGAGATCTAGTGGATTAACTAGAGGCGGAGCCTCTACCGTGAGTAAGATCTATTGATCCGAACACGTATATCGCTGTGTCTTTGTTTGTGTGTGTGAGTTGTGGTTGGAATATTTCATTTTTTTGTTTACTGTGCTTAATCTGTGTTTGGCCGAGATAATAGATTGGTTAAAACCTACACCATTAATAGGGTTAACAACAGCCCCCAATTAAACCCTAATTTAAAAATTACATTCCAAACAAACATGATGCAATCTAAGGTTGTTATTGTAAGGCGACTGCAGCTGCATGGTATTCTTCGAATCTTGATTTAAGTTTTGATTTAGTCTTTTTGTTCTTGCTCCTTCTAAAGAATCAAAATAGTCACTCTTTATCTCCCTCATTCAACTCACAATGCAATTAACCCTTGATCACAAACATTTGCAATGTGCATGATTTTGAGTGTAATTTTGAATTACGAATTGATTAGGGAAATTTTAACACTTTGAATGGAATTAAAATGTAGTCCAACGACATCAAGACAACATATATATACCATGATGGCTAAAGTTGTAACATTTCGCATCGAGTGATAGGAAAAACTGAAATAACTTACCTTGATAGGCCTATGCGAACTTCCTAGGGGGTCACCCATCCTTGAACTTTCCCATCTCAAGCACGCTTAACCCGAGAGTTCTTTGTCTACATTCAGCCCAAAAGGTATTCAGTTGGCGTTGTTCCATTCCTTACTTATCCTCAATATATATACTACTCTTCTTTGAGCTCTCGGGGTATTACATTCTCCCCCTTTGGACACATGACGTCATCGTTATGCGATCCTACAACTAGTCCCAAATCTCCCCCATTTGCACAGCCGATGTCAGATTTGCCTAAGGTGCCTACTTGTACCCCTCCTTAGGAACTCAGCGTCCTCGCTAAGGTTTGTCCCACCACAGTGCTCAGAGGTTTGGGGGTCAATTCTGATACTACCTGTAATATCCCGCATCGAGCGATAGGAAGGATCAGAACAACTTACCCTGATAGGCCTACGCGAACTTCCCTGAAGTCACCCATCCTTGAAATTCCCCAGCTCAAGCACGCTTAAGCCATGAGTTCTTTGCCTATATTTAGTCCAAAAGGTATCCAGTTGGTATTATTTCATTCCTTACTTATTCTCAATATATACTACTCTTCTCTGGACTCTCGGGGTATTACAAAAGTAATTCAAATTTAGATATACAATGATTTATTTGACCATTTTTAAATTAAGTAAAGTAGTGAATTTGACGTCATCATCCAAATATAGTCAACCATAATGGTTAACATGGCCTAATTTCTAAAACTACAATTGTTTATTTGGCCTTAAGATATAATAGTCAATTTGACACTTCGACTTTTTTATTACTTACATATGTCTTTATATCTATATGTTCGAAAATATCATTAATTATATGTTTAAATATATTTTTTGTAAAATTTATTTACTTATTTTTTTGTCATGATCTGAATGAATATTTATTTTATATGCTAAATATATTTTCATATTTTTAGTTGTTATTTATATTTCAAAAATATCAAATATATTATGTAACAGAAGATATATTTTAACTAAAAAAAATTATAAATACATTTAGTTTAAAAGAGAACTGTGTCTTAGCAAAAAAAGCAAAAAGGAGAAATAGAATCATTAGACCAAATTAGGCCAAATCACCAGGGTGATCAAAGCAATCTACTTGAAACAAAAACCTTAGCCAGTTTCATTTTTGGTTGATTTCATTTTATAATGGTACGTTTGAATAGAATCATTAGACGCTATCATTTGTCATTTGATCATATTTGAAATTCTAAATTCATTATTTCCATATATAATTGTTGGAAGCAATTGAATTTTGGTCTAAATTGATACTAAATTTGAAGTAGAAGAATTTACGTTTGAATAAAATCACATGAGCCAAAAAAATAAAACAATTCGAAATAACATCTTTGTTACTATTATTTCGAGAGATAGAATTCAAACTGCGATTATTTTAAATAATAAAATTTAAAATAAAATCGTTTGAAATCTCAATATTCTAATGTAATCTATGGAATATTATAATATATAATTCAAGATAAAACAAAAGTCAATTAAAGAAGGAAATTTTGAAAATTAAGTCAGGCGAAATTTGTAATTTTAATGGCCATTATATACGTTATATAATCATATTTGGTAAGTTCAAATAAATGGTCTTGAATTGGGACATGTCCTCTAGTCGACTTGTATAAATCCCCCCTACTAGTTGCCCTCAAAGTATGCCCTCTTCAATTCCCCTATTTTATTTTCATCTTTCTCTTCCTTCCATTATCTTCACAGATTTGTTAGCTATAATAGATTTTGGGTCATGGGTTTAGATAGCTCCATTTATCCATTTCTCTATTTCTCAGGCCACTTTACAACAAGAGGCTACTAATCTACAGAGCAACAATAGATATTTGTTTCAAATTGATGGGAGATTTCAATCAAGAGCAAAGGACAATATGAGTTTTAAAGTAGCCAAAACTTGTGATTCTAGAGCCCCGATTACGATACACCAAAACCTGGTTAACTCTTCTTACTCAAATGCACAAATCCCTTTTGATAGTAATGCAGGTAATGTGAAACATCTTTCCACTCAACAAAATAAGAGTTTTTTAGGGTTTTATTTAGTTTTGTCCTGAAATAAACTTTCTTCTTTTATCTTCTTTAGGTTTTATTTAGTTCTCTTTTATAGATGTTAATTTCTTTGAATTTCACTGATTTGTAATTTCACCTTTCAATTTGTAGTGTTTGATATGTGATTGATTGATAATTGAAAAATGTATGTTATACAGATAAAAATATTTTAATTTCGATTTCATTAAATTGAAATAAAGTGGATAAATTGGAAACATATAGAGGACTGATAGGACTAACAAATGAAAAAAAAATTATTTTATTTCACTATTTATTGTTATATATATTTATTGAATTTTTTAAATCTTTTTCCTTCATTTTCCATCTATATGTGTACCATTATAACTCAAAAAGTTCATTCCGTACAGGCTCTAGTTCTCAGACTGCTTCACAACCAAAGGCCACTGGTCTATAAAGCAATAGTGGGAATCAATTTCAAATTAACCAGAGATCTTCGTTTAGAACAGAGAACAATCGAAGTTTCAAAGTAGCCAAAACTGGTGATTCTAGAGCCCCCATTGCAATATATTTATTTTATATGAATATATATTTTTCTTGTTTTAGTTTATATCTGTATTTTAAAAAAATCTATATATTATATAAAAGAAGATATTTTTTCCTAAAATAAAATTTATAAATACACTTACTTTAAAAGAGAAATAGTTGTCTTAGCAAAAAAAGTAAAAAGGAGAAATAGTGAAAGCAAAAAAGAGGAGAGGCAGCAGATAATCCAAGGGTAAAATGCACAATATGGTATATTATGGTATATATATTATTTCAAGATAAAATGGAAATGAATAAAATTGACAATTAAATCAAGCAAAATTTGTAATTTAATGGGTCTTATATTTGTTATATAATCATATTTGATAAGTTCAAACAACTAGTCCTAAATTGGGAGGTTCTTTTAATTGAGTTGTATAAATTGCCCTGTTACTCGCCTTCAAACTATGCCTCTTTGATTTCCCTCTTTTATTTATATCTTTCTATTCTGTCTATTCTTTTTGTAGATATGTTAATATAGATTTTGGATCAATGGGTTTGGATAGCTCAACTAGTCCATTCGATGCAGCCTTTATTTCTCAGGTTGCTTCACAATTGGAGACCGTGGATGTACAAAACAACAGTGAATATCCGTTTCAGATTGAGGGGAGATCTAGGTCCAAAGCAGAAGAAGACAATAGAAGTTTTAAAATAGCCAGAACTGGTGAATCTAGAGCCTCGATTGCAATACACCAAAACCCAATCAACTCTATGTATGTCACACAAAGCCCCTTTGATAAAAATACTGGTAATGTAAGCATCTTCCCACTCAACAAAACAATAATTTTTTTAAGGGTTTTAATTACTTTTGTCAAGAAGTAAACTTTCTTCTTTACTTTTGTCCATAAGTAAACAATAATTTTTTAAGGGTTTTAATTACTTTTGATAAAAAAAATCTTTTAGTTTTGATTTCATCAATTTGAAAGGATGTGGATAACATGGCAGAACATATGGAGGACTAATAGGACTAACAAATGGAAAAAATTATTTTCTTTCACTCTTTCTTCTTACATATTCATTATATATTTTTTTTAATTTCCTTCCCTTATTTTCCATCTATGTGTGTACCATTATGTTCCTAGTAAAGCATTCTAGTATTCTATCTCACTTGTGTTTTTAGATCTTATATTTTCTATCTAATTTTTAAATATTAACAATATATACATTATTGCCAAAAATCTCAGGTTTTTTTAGACAAATTAATATTTTTTTAATTTAGAACCCAACTTGCTTCAAATTTGATATTTTTATTAAGATAGTATTGAATGTTATTATCCAAGCAAGAGCCAAGAGACTCACAAGTCTTGTGCAAAGGCAAACTCGCTAATTTCACTAGCGGGTTTTTCTTCATTGAAACTTAGATATTATTTGATACTAATTTAGTTAAAAAAAATTACAAAACTAATACTAGTTGTATAAAAATTAAAAATATTAATATTAATTTATTAAATAACTCAGAAACATTTACCAATTTTCATTCTTATTCACCTTTCAGGCTATCATTGTTGAGGCATAAATGCTGCCATGGGAACTCCATGTCCATTTACTCCATGTCCATTTATTAAACAGATAAGGATATATAAGTGCATCAACGAAAATTCACCTATTCCATCCGATTTGCTCATGGCGCTAAGTGCTTCCCTCAACCCAAATCAATTAATTGGTTTTCCTAGATCCGATGCTACCAATGCAGGTTTGGATTATTTTTCTTCCTTGTGACTCCCCTCATTTTAGAATGACTATGGTTTCTCTTCAGCTTTAATCTCCCATGCATGGTTTAATTAGTTGATTTATGATATTTTGTTTCGGTTTTCAAATGAAGTGGGAAGCAATAATTTTCAACTAGGAGCATCGGGTGACAGTTCTCCTAAGCTTGATAGATGCCAGTGGGCATATGAGAATAAATGGCGATGCTCAAAAACTGCAATTCCAAACAAAAAATACTGTGAAAGTCATATATATAAGCATCGCCCCTACTCAGGAAAGCATGTGGAAGAAGAGACTATTAAGGTCTACGAATCTGCTCCAGAGGAGGCACCTCATGTTGGTGGATCTGCATCTATATCGACCCCTTGTGGTGGTGTTGCCACTGCCCAATATCAGTCCCTCAACTTCCCATCTGATGCTGAGGGCCTTGGTGTAGGAATCTGCGTTAACAAGTAAGGACCCTATACTTCCTTTCATTAGTCTACTCTCTCACTATCCACTTCAAGATATTCATATGTTCATCATTATTGCTAAAATGTAAACTACATACATATTTCTAACATAATGCTTTTTCTCATTTTTATTTGTTTCCCGTTTAATGTATGCATTAGAGTGAAAGATCCACCAGGCCACCTTGTCACATCTCCAGCCACTAGCATGGGTTTAGGGTTTCCATCCTCTAGTCAAAACTTTGACAAACCAATTCTCTCAAAGTTTGCTGAGAATGACACTGACATGAATCTCAAGGATTATTTCAATGACTTCAGTGACCTTGAATCCCAGGAGCGATGCTCTTTGCGCCATCTCTTTGAAAACTGGCCAGCAGAGCAACCCGAGTACGCAGATTGGTCTAATCTCTCCATGAAGAATATTCCTATAGGCTTATCAGATCAAACACCAGCCTCACCCTCATCCCAACAAAAGAAGTTTATGTAGTGGTTGGGCCATTGGGAAAGGACTTGAAGATTAACTCTTGTAGGGATTCTCAAACGTAAAAACAATTTTTTGGGGTTTCTAAGCGTTGGTGAAGCATTACAACAACTAAAAATAAGAAGGTCGATCTAAATTGCGAACTTGGGGATGAGAAAGTGATCATGTAGCGGAGGTAGGAAGATGAAGGTTAAACAAAGACCAAAGCGTAACATGTTGTTTGGGACAAAGGTGATGTAAGCAGGTAATTGGTGGAATTTCAAACAATATATTATTTCTCTTTAGCCTAGTTTGCAGATGTCTTTTGTTTATACTGCACGGTCAATAATTCTATAAATGATGGTAAGCAGTTGTTTCCCCTTATGTGGGTCTACATACTCATTTTTACAATAAAGTGCAATTGGGTATGTAACGATACAGGACTGTGATCTTACTTGATATATACTTTTCCTACTTCCCTCTGTCATCTTATTCTAGTCTTTAAATCAGATAAACTGTATACAGTCTGGTACATGAAATGAAGCTTGTGCTAACCTTTATCAACCCAAAGCTTCTTATGGATGGTATTCATTTGAAGCCATAAATTTGGGACGCGAGCCAAAGCTCAATCACTAATCGCCTTCAGTGTTTTGTTTTCTGCGATTTTTTGCATTTTTGCAGTTTATTAAGTGTTTTGGTCCCAATCCCACGTGTCTTTTTCTCGTAATGATGACCATCATTTGAAGGTCTCATGTTACTCTTCTTGGAATTTGCTATCTATCACCAGGTTCAGCTAGTTTATTTTATGGTTCCAACAAGAAGATACTAAGGGCTCTGGCATAAAGATGCCACGGGCTTTGTTTGTTCTCATTCTGTGTGGTTTGTCTTTTGATTTTTGTTGGTTGATTTCTTGCTTGTGTGGTTGGTTCAGTTTGTCGTAGCTAGGTATATGGCATTGTCACAGTTTTGCTCGAAAGAGTATTGAACCTGAGCACAGCTTAGTGCAAGTCCCTTGCGGACTTGGCTTAATAGTAGACCTCAAATTTCAGTTCCTTCCTAGCAACACGCAAGTTGTGTCCTAGTTTGTAGTTTTCTAATTTGGTCTCTTCGTGTCTTAGGCATTTGGTTTTTAGTAGGTGTCATGTCGTCGTATTGTATACTCTCTAGAGTAATAGACTTGAGCTAGACTCTATGTAACTATGCAAGGTCCCCTCCCAGTGGATCTCCATATGTACGTATTCCAAACCTACGCTACCCTCAACAACCCCCCCCCCCCCCCCCCCCCTCCCGCCCAACAAAAAAAAAAAATTATCTCCGACATAAACTTTTATGTTCTCCTTCTCTTTATTTTTTTTTTTCTTCTTTTTGTGGGCTAATAAGACTCCATTCATTCAAATAATAAAACAAAAACTTGAGAAAGCAAAACTGAAACCTTAGGAACTTGAACATCCAAAAAGACTTAGCTTTCATTAATCACCCCCAAGTACAGTGGATTTAACAAAAACAATACTCGTTGCGCCATCTCTTTGTGTTGGAGAAGTAAAACCAAATTAACTTTTCTACAGAATCATTCATGTATTGAATTTATTTGAGTCAAATGTCTCCTAAAATTCTGGTGATTAGATAGATGTATTCAAAGAATCAGATTAATTCTTCTGTTATGTTTTATGTTATCTAGATGTATAAATTGAACTACAATCAGATGTATGTGGTGTGGGTGCATTGAAATAAATACATTTTCCAGAAAATATTCTGTCCTCTTGCCTTCAAATTGGTATTAGAGCCCACCTACAAAAAATTGCAGAACCCTTGATCTGAATACAACAACTGCAACAGATCTTGGAAGGGAAAAATGGCAAATTCACATAATCTGGTTTCTTTTATTCCTCGTTTTAATGGGGAAGATTATGATTATTGGAGCCACAATATGAAAGTTTTGCTGAAATCATTAAAGTTGTGAAGTATTGTTGATGAAGGCTACGTAGAGCCAGAGAATGAAGAAGGATTAACTCAAGCACAGAAAAATGCTTTTAATGACAAGAGAGAAAAGGACAGCAAAGCTCTTTTCCAGATCTACCAAGTAATTGAAAGACCAGTTTTTGAACGAATCTCCAAGGCAGAAACTTCAAAGCAAGCATGGGAGATTTTACAAACTGGACATCAAGGAGAAGAGAAAGTAAAAAAGGGACGATTACAGTCTTTGCGGTTAGAATTTGAGAAACTTGAAATGAAAGAAGAAGAAAATATTTCAGATTATTTTACAAGAGTGACCTCAATAGTAAATCAAATGTCATTCAATGCTGAGATTTTACAAGATCAAAAGGCTGTGGAGAAAATTCTTCGAAGTTTGCCATAAAAATTTGATTTTATAGCAGCTGCTATTGAAGAATTCAAGGATCTGTCATCACTTTCATTAGATGATTTGCTTGCATCATTAAAATCTCATGAATTGCGAGTAAAGCACGGGACTCTTCCTTCCCCTGACCAAGCTCTTAAATCTCAATTTTCGGGAGGCTTTGGGTCAAATAATTACAGTGGACGAGGAAGGGGAAGAGGAAGAACTGGAGGTCGAGGAAGAGGTTACAATTCTCGTGGAAGAGGAAGAGGATTTCAAAGTGGCAGAGAGTCCAAAGAAGAAGAAAATGATGAGCATACAAATAACTTTCAGCAGGAACGTGGCCGTGGATATCAACAGAGAGGTAAAAAAGAATACATTGAATGCTATAATTGTCATAAACTTGGACACAAAAGCAGTGATTGTTGGTATAAACAAAAGGAATACATTGAGTGCTATAATTGTCACAAACCATGCCATAAAAGCAATGAGTGTTGCATAAGAAGAGGAATGAAAAAGCTGGAACAAGTTTTATCCATCAAGATGACACGATCGAGAATAATAATTGTGAAACTTTATTGCTTACATGTCATGACAATCACAAGAATGATGTTTGGTATTTGGACAGTGGTGCTAGTAAATAAATCATTATTTTCCAAATTTCTGGAATCATATTTGGGGCAGATTACAATTGGTGATGCAAGAACCTATGCAATTAAAGGCATTGAAGATATTACAATTGAAACCAAGGATGGAAAAATTGAAAAGATGTTTGATGTATATTATGTTCCTGGTTTGAAAAGTAACTTACTCAGTGTTGGTTTTCTTGTGAGAAGAGGATTTGATGTTAATTTTCGTGATAACATGTGCACTTTGATGAGAGGAAATCAGACCATCGCAAAAATTCCTATGGCATCCAATAATCTTTTCCCTATTCATCTTAAAGTCATTGGTATTACCTCTTGCTTTGCTAACATGAAGGAAGGAATCTCCAAGTTATGGCATGATAGGTATGGTCATTTAAATTACGGAGGCTTGAAGTTGTTATCAACAAAGCAAATGGTGGTTGGTCTTCCTCAAATTGATCAAGTTCATGATGTGTGCGAACCATGCCAACTTGGAAAAAAACATAGAGATCAGTTCCCTCACAGGTCATTCTGGAGAGCCAAACAACCACTTCAACTTGTACATTCAGATTTGTGTGGACCAATGTCAACTCACTTTCTTGGAGGTAGTAAATATTTCATTTCTTTCATTGATGATTACAGTAGAAAAGTTTGGATATACTTTCTTAAAGAAAAGTTTGATTGTTTTCAAGCATTCAAGAATTTTAAGGCTGAAGTTGAAAATTTCAGTGGTTTTTCCATTAAGACATTAAGAACGGATCGTGGAACTGAATATCTTTCAAAAGAATTTGAAAAATACTGCAGTGATCTTGGTATAAGACATGAATTGACAGTTCGATATACGCCGCAACAAAATGGCGTATGTGAGAGGAAAAATCAAACAATCATGGAAATGGCAAGATGCATGATGAAAAGGAAAAATCTGCCTAGAGAATTATGGGCAGAGGCAGTAGCTTGTGCAGAATATTTGATTAACAGGTCACCTTCTAAAAGTTTGCAAAATATGACTCCCCATGAAGCCTGGTATGGATCTAAACCATCTATTGGACATTTGAAGATTTTTGGTAGCCTTGCTTATGTTCATATTCCTGATGCAATGAGAACCAAATTAGATGATAAAGCTGAAAAATGTATTATCATTGGTTACAGTGAAAGGTCTAAAGCTTATAAATTTTTTAACCCAATGACGAAGAAGATTGTGATTAGTAGAGACGTGAAGTTTGATGAAAGTGTAGCATTTGAAGGTTCAAACAAGAGCACATCTACAATTATCCACGAAGAAGAAAACATTTCCAGTCAGAATGATTCATCTCTTACACTTCAAATTCTCCATTGGAAAATGATTCTAATGAAGATCATAAAGGAAGAAGAATGAGAAGTATGCAAGAACTTTATGATACAACTGATAATCAAGAAAATGCTATTATGTTTGCATTTTTCGTAGGAGAAGATCCATTTTCATATGATGCAGCAATAAAGGAAGAAAAATGGAGGCAAGCTATGAAAGAAGAAATTGAGGCGATTGAAAAGAATAACACATGGGAGCTAACAGATCTACCACCAAAGAAGAATTCAATTGGAATAAAATGGGTGTTCAAAACTAAGCTCAATTCAAATGGGTCAGTCAATAAGCATAAAGCCCGCCTTGTTGCAAAGGGGTATGTTCAAAGAAAAGGAGAAGACTTCAATAAGGTATTTGCCCCCGTCTCTAGGCTTGACACTATTCGATTAATCATTTCACTGGCAGCTCAAAATAATTGGAAGATTTTTCAAATGAATGTTAAATTAGCATTTTTAAATGGATCTATCCAAGAAGAAATATATGTTGATCAGCCACTTGGATTTGTTAAGGAAGGAGAAGAACAAAAGGTTTACAAGTTAAGAAAGGCTTTTTACGGTTTAAAACAGTCACCAAGAGCATGTTATAGCTGGATCAATGAATTTTTTGAAAAGAATGGATTTCAAAAGAGTCCCCATGAACACACTTTATATGTTAAGAATGGGCCACAAGGGAGTTTTATCATTGTTAGTTTGTATGTTGATGATCTTGTCTTTATTGGAAATAATTCGGCCATGATGGATGAATTCAAAACTTTGATGATGAAAGAATTTGATATGACTGATCTGGGAAAACTACATCATTTTTTGGGCATTGAAGTGTATCAATCAAAAAAAGGAATTTTCATCACCTAAGAACACTATGCTTGAGAAGTTTTAAGGAAATTCAATATGGAAAATGCAAAGGTTGTGTCAACTCCATGTATTTTGGGACTGAAACTACAAAAAGAAGGCAAAGGAAAGCTTGTTGATGCCACCATGTATAGGAGTTTAGTGGGAAATCTGATGTATCTCACAGCCACAAGACTAGACATCATGTTTGCTGTTAGTTTAATAAGTAGGTTCATGGAAACACCGTATTCAGAACATTTGGAAGCTGCTAAAAGAATTTTACGATATGTGAAGGGGACAATTGATTATGGCATTTTTTATCAAGCAAATGTTCCGACTACTCTTTTTGGATACACTGACAGTGATCTTGCAGGAAGTATTGATGATAGTAAAAGCACATCGGGTTATGCTTTTAGCATTGGAAGTGGCGTAGTTTGTTAGAGTTCAAAGAAACAACCGATTGTTGCTCTGTCAACAATCGAAGCTGAATACGTTGTAGCATCTTTTGCTGGTTGTCACATTGTATGGTTGCGAGATGTTTTGGAGAATCTCAAGCACAAACAGGATGGTGCAACAACTATGTTTTGTGATAACAGTTCAACTATTTCAATCACAAAGGAACCTATTCTACATGGGAGGACAAAACACATTCGTATAAGGTATCACTTCTTGAGAGAACTGGTTCATGATGGAATAATACAAGTCAAGTATTGCAAAACAGAAGATCAAGCAGCAGATGTCTTTACAAAGCCACTTGGAGGTCAAAATTTCAAAACACAGGTTGCAAGACTTGGAATGAAAAGCAAATTTGGTTTACGGGAGGCAATGTTGGAGAAGTAAAACCAAATTAACTTTTTTACAGAGTCATTCATGTACTGAATTTATTTGAGTCAAATGTCTCCTAAAATTCTAGTGATTAGATAGATGTATTCAAAGAATCAGATTAATTCTTCTGTTATGTTTTATGTTATCTAGATGTATAAATTGAACTACAATCAGATGTATGTGGTGTGGGTGCATTGAAATAAATACCTTTTCTAGAAAATATTCTGTCCTCTTGCCTTCACTTTGACAACTGGCCAATGGAGCAGCCTAAGTATGCAGATTGGTCTAAACACTCGATGAATAATATTCCTACATCCTCATTGAATCGAACATCAACCTCATCCTCATCCCAACAAGAGAAGCCTCTTTAGCTAGCACTTGGGTCATTGGGAAAGGTCTTGAGGATGAGCTCTTCTTGAAATTCTAAAACATAAGCAATTAATTATTGTGAAGGAAAGCAACAACTAACAAGAAGAAGCTCAATTAAATTGTGAAGATTAAAACCTTTGTTTTAGTCCAATATGAGTCACTAGCATTGGGTCTGTTGTAAGTGTTTTGTTCCCCCTCTCCCTGGGTATGCCTAGTGGTATTTGTACGGTTTGTTACTATTTATAAATTTTTACCTTTCCCGATGAAAAAAAAAAATTGTGAACTTGGGGATGAGAAAGTGAACTTAGGAAGATGAAATGACAAAGCACAACCCTAGTTCGTAGATGTTTTTGTCTATGATATATGGTCAATGTTTCTATAAATGATTATAAGTAGTTATTCCTCCCTCATGTGGGTCTAAATATTTATGGATCTCAGTGTAAAGTGCAATTGCGTATATGATAGTCCAATAATGTGATCTTATTTGTGTTACTTTATCTATTTTCGTCTATCATCTTAATATAGTCTTTAAAACCAACAAACTATGCCAGGTACAAGTTTTCAATGAAATTTGATGTGGACAAACCACAAAGATTCTAGTTAGATTAGAGTTTTTTTTTTTTTTTTTGGTTAAAGACGTTTATTATTTTTAGTCTTGACACAATTTAAACTTAGGTCTCACATCTAATTTCAAAATAATAGTAATTAAATATGCATAACTTATCAAATTTCACCTTTTATTTCTGAGTTCAAATGCTTAATAAATACGATTATGTCAACAATGAAAAATAACTTGTATAAATGATTATCCAAAATAGAAAAAAAAAATAACATGCATCGGAACTAAAAACAACTCGTCTTAGCAAAAAAAACTTAGTTTGAATAAAAACTAAGTGTATTTATAAAAAAATTTATAAATACACTTAGTTTAAAAGAGAACAGTGTCTTAGCAAAAAAAACCAAAAAGGAGAAATAGAATCATTACACCAAATTAGGCCAAATCCCCATGGTGGTCAAAGCAATCTACTTGAAACAAAAACCAAAGCCAGTTTCATTTTTGGTTTGTTCATTTTATAAGGTTACGTTTGAATAGAATCATTAGACCCTATCATTTGTCATTTGTCATTTGATCATATTTGAAATTCTAAATTCATTATTTCCATATATAATTGTTGGAAGCAATTGAATTTTGGTCTAAATTCATACAAAATTTGAAATAGAAGAATTTACATTTGAATAAAATCACCTGAGCCAAAAAATAAGAATAAAAAATTGAAACAACATCTTTATTACTGTCATTTCGAGAGATAGAATTCAAACTGCTATTATTTTAAATAATAGAATTTAAAATAAAATCATTTGAAATCTCAATATTCAAATGTAATCTAAGGAATATTATAATATATTATTCAAGATAAAACAAAAGTCAATTAAAGAAGGAAATTTTGACAATTAAGTCAGGTGAAAATTTTAATTTTAATGGCCAATATATACGTTATATAATCATATTTGGTAAGTTCAAATAAATGATCTTGAATTGGGATCACATCCCCTTTAGTCGACTTGTATAAATCCCCCCTACTACTTGCCCTCAAAGTATGCCCTCTTCGATTCCCCTCTTTTATTTTCATCTTTCTCTTCCTTCCATTATCTTCACAGATTTGTTAACTATAATAGATTTTGGGTCATGGGTTTAGATAACTCCATTTATCCATTTGATGCAGCCTCTATTCCTCAAGCGACTTCACAATTACCAGAGGCTACTAATCTACAGAGCAACAATAGATATCTGTTTTAAATTGATGGGAGATTTGAGTCCAGAGCAAAGGACAACATGAGTTTTAAAATAGCCAAAACTTGTGATTCTAGAGCCCCGATTACAATGCACCAAAACCTGGTCAACTCTTCTTACTCAAATGCACAAATTCCTTTTGATAGGAATGCAGGTAATGTCAAACATCTTTCCAATTAGCAAAATAAGAGTTTTTTAGGGTTTTATTTAGTTTTGTCTTGAAATAAACTTTCTTTGTTTATCTTCTTTAGGTTTTATTTAGTTCTCTTTTATAGATGTTAATTTCTTTGAATTTCATTGATTTGTAATTTCACCTTTCAATTTGTTGTGTTTGATATGTGATTGATTGATAATTGAAAAATGTATGTTATACAGATAAAAATATTTTAATTTTGATTTCATTAATTTGAAATAAAGTGGATAAAATGGAAACATATAGAGGACTAACAAATGAAAAAAAATATTTTATTTCCTTATTTATTGTTTTATATTTATTGCATTTTTTAAATCTCTTTCTCTTATTTTACATCTATATGTGTTCCATTATAACTCAACTAGTTCATTCCGTACAGGCTCTAGTTCTCAACCTGCTTCAAAACCAAAGGCCACTGATATACAAAGCAATTGCGGGAATCAGACTCAAATTAACCAGAGATCTTTGTTCAGAATGGAGGACAATCGAAGTTTCAAAGTAGCCAAAACTGGTGATTCTAGAGCCCCTATCGCAATATATTTATTTTATATGAATATATATTTTTCTTGTTTTAGTTTATATCTGTATTTTAAAAAAATCTATATAATACATAACAGAAGATATATTTTCCTAAAATAAAATTTATAAATACATTTACTTTAAAAGAGAAACAGTTGTCTTAGCAAAAAAAGTAAAAATGAGAAATAGTGAAAGCAAAAAAGAGGAGAGGCAGCCAATAATCCAGGGGTAAAATGCACAATATGGTATGTTATGGTATATATATTATTTCAAGATAAAATGGCAATGAATAAAATTGACAATTAAATCAAGCAAAATTTGTAATTTAATGGGTCTTATATTTGTTATATAATCATATTTGATAAGTTCAAACAAATAGTCCTAAATTGGGAGGTTCTTTTAATTGAGTTGTATAAATTGCCCTACTACTCGCTTTCAAACTATGCCTCTTTGATTTCTCTCTGTTATTTCTATCTTTCTATTGTGTCTATTTCTTTTTATAGATATGCTAATATAATAGATTTTGGATCAATGGGTTTGGATAGCTCAACTAGTCCATTCGATGCAGCCTTTATTTCTCAGGTTACTTCACAATTGGAGACTATCGATGAACAAAACAACAGTGAATATCCGTTTCAGATTGACGGGAGATCTAGATCCAAAGCAGAAGAAGACAATAGAAGTTTTAAAATAGCCAAAACTGGTGATTCTAGAGCCTCGACTGCAATACACCAAAACCCAATCAACTCTATGTATGTCACACAAAGCCCCTTTGATAATAATACAGGTAATGTAAACATCTTCCCACTCAACAAAGCAATAATTTTTTTAAGGGTTTTAAGGTTTTAATTACTTTTGTCAAGAAGTAAACTTTCTTCTTTTATCTTTTATCTTTTTTGGGTTTTATTTTATTCTCTTTTAATTAAAGATCTCAATATCTTTGAGTATTACTGATTTTTAATTTGATGTTTTAATTGCTTGCATTTGATATATATGTGATTGATTGATGATTGAAAAATGTATATTATATTGATAAAAAAAAGCTTTTAGTTTTGATTTCATCAATTTGACTAATAGGACTAACAAATGGGAAAAAAAATTTCTTTCACACTTTCTTCTTATATATTTATTATATTTTTTAATTTCTTTCCCTTGTTTTCCATCGATGTGTGTACCAATATATTCCTAGTAAAGCATTCTAGTATTCTATCTCACTTGTGTTTTTAGATTTTATATTTTGCATCTAATTTCTAAATATTTTCAACATATACATTATTATCAAAAATCTCGAGTTTTTTTGTCAAATTAACATTTTTTTTCATTTAAAATCCAACTAGCTTCGAATTTGATGTTTTTATTAAGATATTATTGAATGTTATCCAAACTAGAGGCAAGAGACTCGAAAGCCTTGTGCAAAGACAAACTCGCTAATTTCACTAGCGATTTTTTCCTGATTGAAACTCAGATATTATCTGATACTATTTTAGTACAAAAAAAATTACAAAATTGATACTAGTTGTATAAAAATTAAAATATTAATATTAATTTATTAAATAACTCAAAAACCTTTACCAATTTTCATTCTTATTTCACCTTTCAGGCTATCATTGTGGAGGCATAAATGCTGCCATGGGAACTCCTAACATGATGGGAACTCCATGTCCATTTACTCGTGCTCAGTTGGTTGAGCTAGAGCAACAGATAAGGATATACAAGTGCATCAATGAAAATTCACCTATTCCATCTGATTTGCTCATGGCGCTAAGTGCTTCCCTCAACCCAAATCAATTTATTGGTTTTCCTAGATCCGATGCTACCAATGCAGGTTTGGATTATTTTTCTTCCTTGTGACTCTCCTCATTTTAGAATGACTATGGTTTCTCTTCAGCTTTAATCTCCCATGAATGGTTTAATTATAGTTGATTTATGATATTTTGTTTAATTTGGTTTTCAAATGAAGTGGGAAGTAATAATTTTCAACTAGGAGCATCGGGTGACAGTTCTCCTAAGCTTGATAGATGCCAGTGGACATATGAGAATAAATGGCGATGCTCAAAAACCGCAATTCCAAACAAAAAATATTGTGAAAGTCATATATATAAGCATCGCCTCTACTCAGGAAAGCATGTGGAAGAAGAGACTATTAAGGTCTACGAATCTGCTCCAGAGGAGGCAGCTCTTGTTGGTGGATCTGCATATATATCGACCCCTTGTGGTGGTGTTGCTACTGCCCAATATCAGTCCGTCAACTTCCCATCTGATGCTGAGGGACTTGGTGTAGGAATCTGCTTTAACAAGTAAGGACCCTATACTTCCTTTCATTAGTCTACTCTCTCACTATCCACTTGAAGATATTCATATGTTCATCATTATTGCTAAAATATTAACTACATACATATTTCTATCATAATACTTTTTCTAATTTTGATTTGTTTCCCGTTTAATGTATACATTAGAGTGAAAGATCCACCAGGCCACCTTGTCACATCTCCAGCTACTAGCATGGGTTTAGGGTTTCCATCCTCTAGTCAAAACTTTGACAAACCTATTCTCTCAAAGTTTGCTGAGGATGACCCTGACATGAATCTCAAGGATTATTTCAACGACTTCAGTGACCTTGAATCCCAGGAGCGATGCTCTTTGCGCCATCTCTTTGAAAACTGGCCAGCAGAGCAACCCGAGTACGCAGATTGGTCTAATCTCTCCATGAAGAATATTCCTATAGGCTTATCAGATCAAACACTAACCTCACCCTCATCCCAACAAAAGAAGTTTATGTAGTGGTTGGGCCATTGGGAAAGGCCTTGAAGATTAACTCTTGTAGGGATTCTCAAACGTTAAAACAATTTTGTGGGGTTTCTAACAAGCGTTGGTGAAGCATTGCAACAACTAAAAATAAGAAGGTCGATCCAAATTGCGAACTTGGGGATGAGAAAGCGATCATCTAGCGGATGTAGGAAGATGAAGGTTAAACAAAGACCAAAGCGTAACAAGTTGTTTGGGACAGCGGTGATGTAAGCAGGTAATTGGTGGAATTTCAAACAATATATTATTTGTCTTTAGCCTAGCTAGTTTGCAGATGTCTTTTGTTTATACTGCATGGTCAATAATTCTATAAATGATGGTAAGCAGTTGTTTCCCCTTATGTGGGTCTGCATACTCATTTTTACAATAAAGTGCAATTGGGTATGTAACGATACAGGACTGTGATCTTACTTGATATATATTTTTCCTACTTCCTTCGGTCATCTTATTCTAGTCTTTAAATCAGATAAACTGTATACAGTCTGGTACATGAAATGAAGCTTGTGCTAGCCTTTATCAACCCAAAGCTTTTTATGGATGGTATTCATTTGAAGCCATAAATTTGGGACGCGAGCCAAAGCTCAATCACTAATCGCCTTCAGTGTTTTGTTTTCTGCGATTTTTTGCATTTTTGCAGTTTATTAATTGTTTTGGTCCAAATCCCACGTGTCTTTTTCTCGTAATGATGACCATCATTTGAAGGTCTCATGTTACTCTTCTTGGAATTTGCTATCTATATATCACCAGGTTCAGCTAGTTTTATGGTTTCAGCAAGAAGATGCTAAGGGCTCTAGCATAAAGATGCCAACGGGCTTTGTTTGTTCTCATTCTGTGTGGTTTCTCTTTTGATGTTTGTTGGTTGATTTCTTGGTTGTTTGGTTGTTCAGTTTGTCCTAGCTAGGTATATGGCATTGTCACAGTTTTGCTCGAAAGAGTATTGAACCTGAGCATAGCTTAGTGCATGTCCCTTGCGGGCAAGGCTTAATAGCAATGTTTTAAAAATCGGATTGGAGGGCGAACCGGTCTATTAATTGGGTCACGGGTCAGTTGGTCTGACCAGTTAGACCGGAGTGGTCCGATCGGATGATGTCATATATATATTTTATAATTAAATAATATTGATGTAGCACCGTCTAAAATTACCAAAATACCCCTACGCACCAATAGTCTTACCCGCCACGTGGATCGCTTGAGAGACTGACACGTGGCAAGTCAACAATCCGGAACGGAGCCTGAGAAATCCGGGCCGAGCCGCGAGACTCGTTCCACCTTGACCGAGATCCTCGAGAGTCGTGCCCCTGCTCAACACGGGTTTATCTCGAGTACCCCATAATAGGTCTACAGCCCTCTCATTTACTACTACTTGCATTTACTCTACTGATTTGAGCGTCGGAGTCTACCCCGGGGGATCCAAGCCCCGGCCCTCCATTGTCTTGCAGGTTCTACACCCGAGGTCCGACATCCCCAAGTCCGAGGTTCCATTCCCGAGGTCCAATCGCTGAGGTGGCATATGGTGGTCGGTCCCAAAAACTATCATCAAATATATATATATATATTTGAAATACTAATATTCTATATATTATTATGAGAAATGCTATTATTAACTAATATACAACTAATATTTTATATATAATTGTTATATATGTTGTTAAAAAATTAATTAAGAATTAAAAATTTAAAAATAAGTGTGAAGGTGAAAAAAATCAGGGGTCAATCCGATTCCCGGTTCACCGGTTCGACGGGATTTTGACCGGGTTGAAGAAGATTTGGTTTTTTATGTCAAATCGGACCGGATAGACCACCGATTCCTGGTTTTGTCAGTCCGATCGGCCGGTCCAATCCGATTTTTAAAACAATACTTAATAGTACACCTCAAATTTCAGTTCCTTCCTAGCAACACACAAGTCGTGTCCTAGTTTGTAGTTTTCTAATTTGGTCTCTTCGTGTCTTAGGCATTTGGTTTTTAGTAGGTATCATGTGGTCGTGTTGTATACTCTCTAGAGTTTTAGACTTGAGCTAGACTTAATGTAACTATGCAAGGTCCCCTCCCAGTGGATGCCCTAAATAAATGTAATGTTCTATTTTTTTATTATATATTAAAAGGGGTTTTCAGATATTTGAATGTGAATAATAGTAAAATTCCTAATTTTTCTTTTATTCTTAGTATATACTAAAAGGGCTTTTTAAAAAATTTGAGGGGTGAGAGGGGTGGGTCATGGCCCCCGAGTCCTAACGTAGGTCTGCCCTTGGTCAAAATGCCCTAACAAAATCGAAAGAGATACACACCAATCAATTACATGAGCACCACAGAGAAAGCATAAAAAAATCCAATAAATTTAAAAATAAAATTTTTAATGTAAGTGGGCTTTAATTTTTTAACATTTTAGCTTAGTTTCCATTTTCCTCTGCATATTGATAGGAGAAATACCCTAAAACAGGAAAATCACACTAAGCTATTGACAAGCATCAAGGAGATGATCCGTGACCCATCACCCAGCTTAACTTTGGATGATAAACACTAACATCTAACTCTTAAATCCTCATTTAGAAGAATCTGAGCTAAGTTTTTGTCTCTATCTAGTCCAAGAAACTCTCCATGAACCCTAGATAACCAAGCATGAGAGTATATATATAATAGAGATAATTTCTAATATCTGGGCTCACCTCATCTTCGAAGAATCTAAGACCTGCATTACTTCTATCAAGCTCACCTCATTTTTGAAGAATCTAGGCCTAGCTTTATCTTTATCTAGCTAGTCTGATAAATTCCTTACTAGCCTGAGAAAATTAAATATGAAAGTATTGGAGATAACTCTAAATATCTCAACACTCTTCTTTTAATTAGAAGAATCCAAGCCTAGTGTTATCTCTATTATGCCCATTAAATTCACTTTCAACTCAAGGTCATCGAACCCAAAAATCTCAGAGATGACTCGAGATATCTCAACTCCTTTCATCTATATAAAGAATGAAACTCTCATTAGTAAACCACTAGACTCAAAGTATTCCTAACACATTTATTACTCATTTATTACACTGACATGGGCATCACAAGCTATACCAAGAGAACTAGACTTGCTTTTTCTTGCAAGTGCTTGCATTGAGACAAATATGTTGTGATAGGTTTCAAATACCATTATCATATATATATATATATATATGTATGTATAGATTTCATTTAAACTTATTAGATTATGCCACAATCACCTAAACAAAATGTCTAAAGCAAAGGTAAAGTGAAAAGGGATCATTATAATCTTAATCTAAGCCTAATTATGGATTTGCAGAATTCGAATTAAGAAAGCGCCAAATGGGAACACTAAACTAATTCATTTTTGAAGTAACCTAATTAATTAAAACCATTAACATATGTCAAGTGCTACTTTTGTTGGTGATGGAACCTTTCATGCATCTGTCGGATAACCCCACAAAATCATGGAAATGTAATACAAACAACTTTGATTGCCAAATTGCCGTCTCTTCTTCTTTTCTTCTCTTTTTTCCTCCACTTTTTGTTCCTTAGTGGAGTGGTGGAACTGCCATAAAGAGCAAAGCCAAGACCACCTGTCTTCCAATTTCGTGCTGCCAAGTAACTTTTATTGTAATCAATGAAGCCGTGGTTAAATGATAATAAGACACAGGTTTTGAAATTTTTGTTTCTTGTTTAGTTTTAGAAAATATTTTTTTAATTTTTAATCTTTAAAGATGTTCTAACAATCATAGTGTTCATTTTCAAAAAAAAAAAATTAGAAAACATCAAAAAAAATAATATTTTCTAATTCATATTATAAAGTTGAAATATTGGAGTAGGAAAACGATGTATTGATTGATGTTATATATTAAATTTTTTTATAAAAATTAAATGGTATGATTGTTACTTTTTTGTAATTGCATGTAAGTGGTTCCTTTATTTTGTATAAAATATTTGTTTGTGTGCTATATAAACCGAGTATTGTATTGCACGGACAAAAGACAAAAATAAAGTACTTCATTCTTTGGATATGAACCTTTAACTATATTACCATTTAAAATAAAATTTAAAAAACACCCCCACAAACTTTAATTCAAAATATCTTAACTTTACTATTATATTGATAATCCAAAGTTGTGTTCAGATCATTGCTACTACAATTGTGCTTCTCCCATTAAGCGTGATTGGTGGTCCTTAAATTATATTTCTCTTTGTGATGAGTTAATTATAAAAATAATAGCACATGTCTCTTTAATATCATGAGGTATTATGTGTCACTCTCCCTCCCATTTTATCGAAGAAATCGCTTTTTTTTTTTTTTGCCCCCACTGACGTAACACGGTTGGTACCTGATAGTAGATTGCAGTCGCAGAAAATTTCACCTTCCTGTGAGAGTGATTTTTTGTGGATACCATGCACTATATCTCCTACTTAGGAGGCCATCGCGTACCGTGATTAACCCCTCTCACGCGCGTGAAACAGTATATGGGGGGTTCTTAAGGTAAGGATTTCACCTTTTGCAGCCAAAAAAATCACCTACTCTTGGGATAGTCTTCTACTTGATGCAAGGATCCCAGGCCGATCATTAGGAATTATGCATGGGATTCATAAAAGATTAATCCCGATAAAGATCTCTCTTGCCTTTTAATGATACCAAACTATATAATGGTACATTTCTAGAAAGGTATACACAAATACTTTGAAATTCATTCGATAATTACTCTATTGCTCTTCTCATCAATATTGAATACTAGCTTAACTATCTTAACTATCGGAGTGTATTCTAACATAAAGGATAGTTCCACTTTTACAAGAGAATATTTGATATTTTAGGTTCCTATCTAACAACATTCCATTTAAATATAATTAAGATTTATGAAAAGAAAGAAGAATTATGCCATTTCTTTTGCATTGGGAAACTCTAGTACCAAACAAACATAATTGTGTGCTTGTAAGTATAAACAGGGGAGCAGAAGCTCAAAAGGCAACCCTACCTGGCTTTCCTGTGTGACACATCTTTTCTTGTATATGTTCCTCTCGTCTTAGAGCAAGCAAACAAAAAAGAAATCCTAAAGGATGTGGTCACATTATTTCCAAAATGAGCCAAAAAAATTAAAAAATAGTAAATGTTTTGACACATTCTAATAAATAAATTAGGAGTGGTCACATTATTTTCGAACGTAAGGTTTATAGAAAAGTATTATCAAAATAACGTGACAGTAGTGACAATTTTTATTATAAATAGTGAGTTACTGTAATAATTTCTCACTCTAGTTCCTTCGGATTCACTCACCTACCCGGGACCTTCTTGGGCATCTTCGAGAAGATAAAGGAACCCAAGAAAGATGAAGAAGAATCTAATTATATAAGCTACAGAGGAGAGAGATTTACAGATTGTTGAAGAGAGAATAGGGGAAGCCATGGAAAGAGTGACAAATGCCAAATCGTCGCTGAAACTGAGGCTGAAGAACAAGACGAGCGCCGTGAAAACTGAGGTCATAATCCTCTTCCTGCTCAGCCGGGACAAAAAGACACTGCTGGCCGCCCTAAACAAAAGGTTCCACGCCTTGCTCGGCCACCAACCCAAGCTGCCGCCGCCGCCTGACGACCGCCAACTCTACGTCGACCAGAACGTTAGTAACTCGTGGACGGTGGCCAATCCAGGGCACACAGAGGTGGTGAAACCGGAAGAAACAGCCGCCGTTGCTGAGCAAGTCCAGGAGATCGACTCCAGGAAAGAGAGAGAAGAAGAAGAGGAAGAGGAAGCGGAAGCGAAAGAGAAAGAGAAAGAAGAAGAAGAAGAAGAAGAGGTTTTGGGGAAGAAGAAAGAGATGAGAGGGCTGGAGGAGGGGATTGATAAGAAGGCTGAGTGGTTCATAGAAAAGTTCCACCGCCAGATGAGGATGCAGGAGCAGCAATCTTTTCAGGATGAACCGCTCTTTGCTCCGCCACCACAACCTCTCTAGCTTGTTCACGTTAAAGGGTGGGTTTGAGTTCTGCTTTCTTCCATTTTCATTTCTGGTTCATGTTTTGAGCACTGCAATAAAAACGTAAATTCTCTCTCTCTCTCTCTCTCTCATGTGAATGAATCTAGCTAGACTTGATGGTTTTCTGAGTAAATTATGAGATGTAGCCAGGATTAGAAATTGCTAATAAGTTTGCAAATGTAATATGCTTTTGCCCAGAATCTTAAGATTTATCATCAACATCTGCCCTATGGTTTCGTCTCCAATTATCTCTAGCTAACTTGACTGGTAGCCTTCTTCCGATCCCCTTTTCCTGTGCCCTTTTGCTTTTCTTGATCATGAGAGAGACCACACACCAACCAAAGTCTTGTCACTATCTAATTTCGCATCGATGCCGGTCGAGATACCGCCTAGGGTTTTGGGAGGACAACAATATAATTGTGCAACCCAAATAAAAGGTTAAAAATTAAAAAAAAAAATTCATGACCATCATTTCGTATTTTGAAGATTGTTAGAAAATCAATTCTTTGAATGCATTTGTGTCACATTAATCATTAACGTATGAACGAGGCTCCGGTGGCACCACAATTGCCACTAGTAATCAACTAGAAAAAAATTTAATTTTTTCATTTAGTCTTTTAAACTTAATAACCATTGTTAATTAGTGATTAAATCATGCTAGATGTATAACTATTTTATATATCTTGAATTACATAAGGGGATATTATGATTAAAATACTCTATGTCTCACATGCGCCTCTATGCGCCTCATGAGGGACTTTTTTGTTATTGGTACACTTTTATGTAGTACAAGGTATATAAAGGTGTACCAATAACACTTTTCTTAATAATTTTAGGCAATGTTAAGAATCTATTTGGCTCACCAACTCGATCAACGACTGCTGACTGCCATCCTAATCAAGGTGGGGTGGAACGGATTTGGGCCATTTTGTCAACCATAGGTGGAACCCATAGGGATTTTCCAATTTTTTTAATTTTTAATTTATTATCAAGTTATATAAATATATATATATTTGTTTTGTATATCTATTAATTAAGTATAAATTTTAGAAACCACAACTCAGATTTGTTTAAATTGGACTTACCACCCTTATATTTTCAAATAAGCCATTGACATCTCTTGACTATATATATGTATTGCATAACATTAAATCCCCTCTAGTTAAGTAATGGTCATTAAATTTTTTAAAATTCTAAAATTCCCCCACTTGAGAAAAAGACATAGATGGAGAGAAATATGTGATTTCTCCTTATCTCTGACCATCCGACTGTCAACGTCAATAATAATAATAATAAAAAAAAAACTCCATTGTTCTTTCTGGACCTTATTATTTGTCATCTAACAGTCAAACCAAGAAAAAATGAATTGTTAAACCTAGAAATATAGTTCATCTTTGAATCCTGATGTTTCTAGATCTAGTAATCGAAGCCACAGTTGAAAATTTTCTAGATCAGAACCTAAATCTTATATTGCACGGAAACACCTCATAAGAGTTATTTTTTTATTTTTAAAATGTTTCTTATTCTTATTTCGAACCCTATTTATGCTTATTTTTTTAGAATAATGTTCGTTTCCACATTTTCGTTTCCTATAAAAAACGTTTCTCATTTTCCTTTCCGTGTAACATAGCCTAAATCTAAGTTTCTATACAGAACCTAAATAACCAAAATCCAAGAAAGAAAAAAAGTCGCAAAATCTATCGAACAAAAATCCAGTTCCCTGAGTTTTAATATGAAATGAGTGACAACGAGAAAGTGAGATTCAAATCAAAAAGAGAAAGAGCCGTATGAAGAGAGTCACCGCTACCATAAAACAAAACTATTATTATTGTCTTCTCTTCTCTTTCTTGTTGCAACCTCTTTATAAAAGGGCAATCTTATTTGTCACCGATCACCAATAGGGTTTAGTTCCGATTGTCTTTGCAAACGATAAAAAGAAAAGGAAATGAAAATATAAAGATAAATGACGAGAGAAAAAAAATAAAAGACATTTCAACAAGAAGTAACAATATATGGTTGTCATGGAACTTTTAGCTTGTGCACTAAATGACAAAGAAAGAAAAATTGATGGGAGTGGAGGGGAAAAAGATAGAGAGAAGATAGAATAAGTAATTTAAATATAGGGGTAAATTGGTCAATTTTCATACTCAATGAATGGCAATGAAGATTTGTGTTATTTTTAAAAAATAAATGGATAAAGAGTGTAATTTAGGTAAATTTCAAGGTAATTTGTGAAATTTATCCATTAATTGACATAAAATTAACATTTTTCTATCAAGTTTATTATGACAATTAGTTAATATATTCTATAATGAGTTACAAAACAAGATTTGTTAAATTTTTTATCTGAATTTTGCATTTAAATTATAGGTGGTGAACATCGTTTTTATAACTTTTTATAATTTATAAATTTTATTTCACCAAATATAAAATAAAACTACGTAACTAACAACTTTGAACATATTTTATTTAAATACTTTATTGACTTAAAAATCTTATAACTTATAAACTTCAATTAAAAAATTGAAACATCATATATTGGAACCTTTTTATAATAATTTAAAAAATTAAAGGATAATAATTTACTTGACAAATTAGATATTTTCTTAAACGACAAAATAAATGGTAATTTCACCCCCACAAATACCTCTAAAGTTTAGTTAGAATGTATTGACTATCCTTATATTTTTAAAAATATCACTAACCACCCTTGAGATGTTAAAAGTATCGTGCAACACATATTCTAATGGTATGCTTATAAATAAATTTGACAAATGTCAACCTTTAAATTCAACCAATCGTGGTTTGTAGACTCGCAGTGAATAGATAAGTAAAAATGCAAAAAAGAAGAACAAAATAAAACGAATACAAAAAAAATTTTACGTGGTTCGGATAGAACAATGCCTACTCTACGACTGTCCTCTGGGTATTCCGACAGAATCACAATATGTAATTATTCTCATTGTTCTCTCTGCTTAATGATATTTTTGACCCTTATTTATAATAAGAGATATTTACAATTACATAAAATATAAAAGTATAAAGATGATATAATGGGAGACAAGTTGTCCTTATCATCTGCATAAAATCGGAAGTGGAATCCTTATTACGAGAAATCTGACTTGCCTCAAATAAAGTGGATGGGTCCCTACCTTTGGTTGTTCAGCAGCTTTGTTGTCTATTTGAACTGAAGGATTAGACCAACGAGCTGAACGGTTACACCAACGAGCTAGAAGCTCGTTGGGTATATCGCTGAGAGCTCATTGGAAGCCTTGTTGGGAGCTTGCTAGGAGCTCGTTTGGTTCCACGATCTAAGCTTGGATTTTAGCGATGTATGAACTTGCCCTGGTGAGTTAGGGTGGGTCTATTGGGCTTTAAGCGATTGGGTCGACTTATTAAACTAAGTCTAACCCATAAGAAGTGGTGTGAGAAATATGTATAACAACAAATAACCTTTGTAAATTAATAAAATTCATAATAATTTTAGGTGTAGTGAATTATTGATAATTTTAAATAATTATTATTTATAAAAATTATGTATTAAAATTATTTATGAAATATAGCACAATATGACATAATTTAAACAAAATAAGATTTGGAATGATCGTTCTTGCGCGGCCTTTACCGCTCTTGTGCTCTGTTGTTTTTGTTTCCTAATGAGGCCCAAGGCTATGACGAATATTCGAGTTTATCTTCATAGGATTCGGCCCGGAATTGAAGTACGGTCCAAATATACCACCCATTGGCAGCCCATTAAAAAGTCAAGCCATAAGCCCTTAATTAAGCCTTTGGAGGAGAAATGGGCTGAGCCCATTTGCTCAAGGCTTAAGGAAGCCCAAGCCCAAGCCAAATGGCTCCCAGCCGTGCCCTAGCATTGTCATATATAAGGCCATTTTTCTGTTTTCTTTACCCTTATTTGACGGTCGAACTCTCTCTCTCTCTCTCTCTCTCTCTCTTACTTTGCTCTCCCAATATTTTCCTTTTGATGGCCGATCTTCGTGAGCTGGTTCTTCTTTTTTCTACCAGATCTCCTTCTCATGGCAGTTGTCTTCCTATCCTTTGGAAGCCCTTAGTCGATCGGTGAGTAGCCTTTATTTATTTGGTTCGGCAGATCCTTTTGAGGTAAGCTTTCTTGTACTTCTCTTCGTCCCATATCTTCGTGATCATTCTTGTTCCTTGGTGGATCTTGTTGTGAACGTAACCTGTGTGGTTTTGGGGAGAAGTTTTGGTGTTCTGGCCAAGAGGGTTTTGGGCTCCGATTTGGGGGTTTTCGCAGCTTGTTTCTTGTGTGCTTCCGTGAGGCTTGGTGTCTCTATTTTTGGAGTTACCTGGGTGGTACACACTGGACAGATCCAGATTTGAGCCTTGACGAGATCTTTTACAGGGAGTTTTCATGTTTACTCTTCTGTGATCTTGGTTGTTTCGATATCTGTTTTTGTTTTACATATATTTTGCTCTAACCCTCTGTTTTGGTAAAGTATTCTTCAACAACAAATGGTATCAGAATCTCGTGTGGCTCCTGGGTTGTGCAAAATCAAAACTTAATCGAAAAACCCCTATGGTTTTCTCAATCGATTTACACGGTAAGTGGTTCTAGGGTTTACTTTGGAACCCAAATCGTTTAACTCCTATTGCTTTGTGTAGTGAGTGATTCAAGGTAAACCAACCCCAGATCCGTGATCGTTCGTCCTAGTAGCTTCGCCCTGACCAGCGCGTGCCAGTCTACTCTTCGGCCAATGACGGCGCGTGTAGTGGCAGACTTTGGCGCATGGAGGTCGGCAAGTCCACGAGATCCAAACGATCTAGCTTGGTAAATTTTGTATCAGCTTGTTTGAGTTGTTTGTCCTGCAGTTTTCTGTTCTCTAAATTTTTTTTTTTTTTGTGCCGATATATACCTTGTTGAGTGCATCCTAATAATCTGTTGTGTGTGTTATCAGTTATTTGGTTGTGAGCAAAACAGGTTTTAGTATATTGTTTATCAGTTTTCTCTATCCTTGTTTAGTCCTATTCCGATTCTGTTCATTATCCTCTGTGAATCTGCTGCCTGAGTTAAATCTTTAAAACTATGTGTTTTGCATTAATTTAATTAGGCTGCATATTTTGTGTAAAATTCATATACTTAGTGAATATGAATACACACTTCGAATTGGGGGGTTTCAATGGGAAGGGGGATTTTTCTATTTGGCAACAAAAAATAAAGGGAATTTTAGTACAACAGAAAGTATTTAAGGCCATAGACGATAAATATCCTGAAGACACTAAAAAAGAACAAAAACTAAAAGCTGATGAATTGGCATACACTTCAATAATCTTACATATCTCTGATTCAGTGTTAAGAAAAGTAGGAAAACTTGACACAACTAAAGAGATATGGGAAAAACTGGAAAAATTATATGTGAAAAAATCCACACCAAATAAACTCTATTTGTTAGAGAATTTTTTCAGTTTTAAGATTAACCCCTCTAAGGATCTAAATGACAATTTAGATGTCTTCAACAAATTAGTTCAAGATATCACTAATTGTGGTGAAATAGTATCTGAAGAATATAAGGCTGTAATTTTATTAAATGCTATTCCAGATATCTATAAAGAGGTAAAAAAAATGTCATTAAGTATGGTAAGGATACCTTAACACCAGAAATTGTTATAGATTCCTTAAGAAGTAAAGAAATGGAACTTAAATATGAGAAAAGACATAGTGAGGTCCATATGATGAGAGGTAGGTCCCAATCTAAAAATTAAGAGGGATGTAGTAAGAAAAAGAGTAGAAGTAGGTCCAAATCCAAAAATCGAGATAAGGGTAAAAAGTGCTATGGGTGTGGTAAAACTGGGCACTTTATTAAAGATTGTTATGCAGAGAAAAATAAAAATAAATAAAAGGGTAAGGATCAAGAAGAAGCTAATGTAGTAACCTCATATGATCCTAATGAAGTATACATGCTCTTAGATTATGATTCCACTGAAATAAATGTTGCTGCTAGGTCAAACATGCATGAATGGATCTTAGATTTAGGTGCATCATTTCATGTTACATCACAAAAACATTGGTTTGAAAATCTGCATGAATCTGAAGGTGGGCATGCCATAGTGTGCAGCAACCTAGCATATAAAATCATTAGGGTAGGAGACATCTTTATTAAGTTAGACATTGGTTATGTCTTAAAATTAAAAGATGTTAGGTATATACCCAAAATGGCTAGGAATTTAATTTCAGTGGGAGAATTAGAAAAGAATGGTCTTACTGGAAAAATTGAAAATGGAGTGTTAAAAATGTTTAAAGGAGCAATGGTAGTCTGTAAGGGGGTAAGGAGAAATGGGATTTATGTATTAAATGCTGAGGTAATTAATAATCTAAGATCCCATATTGCATCAATCAATCCTAATGCCATTATCAAGTGGCACAATGTCACGGGTGTGACATAGCTGGTATGCTCACTGGCGTGCCACCCGCGTTGGTGAAGCATTTGGGCACGAGGAGGGCGTGTCAACGTGGTGGACAGCAGGTTCAAGTGTTGGATGGCATAGGGCTGCCGTGCCTAAGTGGCAGCATACATGTGGGCGATGGGCCATGAGGGTCGTGGCATTGCAGGCATGTTCGGGTGCAGCTGAGTTAGGGGCCAGCAGGGGTAGCTTGGTGCTGCTGCGTGAGTGTGCATGGCCGAGCGGTTGGGGCATGAGCTGGTGCCACGATGCAGTCAACATCAGGTGGGACTTTTGGCAGCATCCGCCCAACAGTGCATTTCCGTGCCAGACAGGGCCCCGCCAACGCCCCAAATGTGCGGTGCCTGTCCCTGAGTTGCGGCCCACGACCAGCATTCCTGGGTGCTTGCCCCCGAGGCACAGCCCACTCCCAGCTTTCCTGGTTGCATGTCCACGAGGTGCTTGGCCCCATCCCGGATTCGGGGTGCATGTCCCCAAGGCGCACCACTACCGAGGCAATTTGGCATATATATTTGTAAATGGGCTATCCTGTGGGCAGCTTAGCTTGTGAGCGTGATTGCTTGCCCAAGCCATATTCTTTGTACTCCTTGGTGTGAATATAGAGTTGGGTGTTTTCCTGTATGTCCTTGTGTGTGCGCTTCCATTTCCAAGGTGCAAAACCTCGGATTAGTGTTATCCTAAATCCAGGCCGAGGCGGACTCGAGGGGTCACAAGGCAAGTCTGTGAATCAGCAGGTTGAGCCCCGTGATAGTTGGTATCAGAGCCCTTGGTTGCCACACAAAGAGGCGGAGTAAACTATGGCTGGTGGCGGTGAAGATGTTCGTGATCGTGTCACCCGACTAGAAGCTTATGTTGGTGAAAGGAACCCTGATGATGATTCCTCGTTAACCCAGAAAGTTGTAGAGGCAACCTCATCCTTGGAAGATCTGCAATCCATAGTGGAGGATTTGTGCAGTTCTGCTAAGGACAGGGTCATAGCGTGGGAAGAGATGCTGGTGGCTAAGATGGCTGACTTACAAGTGCAATTGTCCGCCAAGGCAGAGGCACGAGAGGCGAAGCTGAAAGCACAAATATCCGCACTGGAAGGAGACGTTGCCCTATTGAAGCGGGCTTTGTTGAACGGACCCTCTGGTGGGGGTGAAGTGGCTCCTAAGCTGAAGGTTCCTGAACCTAAGGCCTTCACAAGCGTGCGAGAAGCAAAGGCCCTTGAGAACTTCTTGTGGGACCTGGAGCAGTATTTCAAAACTGCTCGTATTCCAGATGGCGAGAAGGTAGACCTAGCAAGTATGTTCTTGGCTGGAGATGCAAAGGTGTGGTGGCACACTCGAGTCTCAGCCGATGATAAAGATAAGCCTCGAATCCGAACGTGAGATGTGTTAAAGGCGGAATTGAAGGCTCAGTTCTTGCCTTCCCATGGCTCGTGGCTAGCTCGTGAGTCGCTTAGAAGGCTGAAACATATGGGAATGGTGCAAGAGTATGTCAAGCAGTTCAGCTCCTTAATGCTGGACATTGACAAGATGTCGAAAGAAGACAGGCTATTTAACTTTATGTCTGGTCTCCAAGCCTGGGCCCAAGCAGAGCTTCGGAGGCAAGACGTGAAGGATCTCTCATCAGCCATGGCAGCTGCAGATGCATTGGTTGACCTTCGGGCCTTGAAGGCAACTGATGGTGCTGGCATCAAGGATAAGGACAAAGAGAAACGGAGGGATGATCGAAAGTCGAAGTCCAAAGGTGGGTTCAAAGGCAAAGGGAAGGCAGTTGCTGGAGATGCGAGCAAACCTAAGTCTGGGGGTTGCTTCATCTGTGATGGACCACATAGGGCTCGTGATTGCCCTAAGAGGGAGCAGCTCAATGCCTTGGTTGCTGAGGGAAAACAAAGCCCTGATGGCGAGGGTGAAGAGGAGCAGGTCCGGGTGAGCCCCCCTACAAGTACTGGTTGGTGCCATACAAGCCTCAATACCTTCAGACGGTTTACTTCGGGTTGAGATAATGGCCAATGGAGAGGATTGTCGTGCATTAGTGGACAGTGGTGCTTCACATAACTTTGTGGCTGGGCGAGTGGCCATGGCATTGGAGCTGTATGTTGAGCCATGCCAAAACCGCATCAAGGCGGTGAACTCTACAGCCCAGAACGTGTTGGGTGTTACTCCACAAGTTGATGTTTCTATTGGTCCATGGAAGGGATCACTACCCTTCATGGTGGTGCCATTAGACGATTTCGATGTTATTCTTGGAGTTGACTTCTTGATGAGGGCCAAGGCAGCACCTATGATTCACCTGGGAGGTATATTAATTTTTTATGAAATGCAGCCGTGCTTTGTTAGGCAATCGGTGTTTGACAGGCTGCAGGATAAGGGCAAGAGCAAGATGCTATCTGCCATACAGGTCGAGCAAGGCCTTAAACGTGGGGAAACAACTTATTTGGCAGCGCTGGTTGAGATGAAACCAAACTAGTGGGTTGAAGTTCCGAATGGGGTAACTGATGTCTTGGCAGAGTATGCAGACATGATGCCACCTAAGCTGCCAAAGACATTGCTGCCTAGACGGGTAACTAATCACAACATTGAGTTACAACCTGGTGCCCGACCCCCAGCAAAAGACCCTTATCGGATGGCACCACCCGAGTTGGCAGAATTGAGAGAGCAGTTAAATGAGTTGATGGAAGCAGGATTGATCCAACCTTCGAAGACCCCTTATGGAGCTCCTGTTCTTTTCCAAAAGAAGCAGGACGGGTCACTTCGTATGTGTGTGGACTATCGAGCTCTCAACAAGGTGACAATAAAAAATAAGTACCCAATCCCACTGATTGCGGACTTATTCGATAGGCTGACGAGGGCAGCCAACTTCACCAAGCTAGATCTGCGCTCGGGGTACTGGCAAGTCCGAATTGCCAAAGGAGATGAGGGGAAAACGACTTGTGTAACCAGGTATGGGGCCTATGAATTTTTAGTGATGCCTTTCGGCTTAACTAATGCCCTTGCGACGTTTTGTAACTTGATGAATGATGTTCTGAATGAATACATCAATGAGTTCGTTGTTGTGTATCTTGATGATATCGTGATCTATAGTAATACCTTGGAAGACCATGTGGGGCACTTGAGAAAGGTGTTCTCCTGGCTTAGGGAACATCGGCTCTTTGTGAAAAAGGAGAAATGTGAGTTTGCCCGTGAAGAGATTATGTTCTTAGGGCACCGCATTAGCAAAGGGAAAGTTCAGATGGATGAAAGAAAGGTGCATGCAATAACCAGTTGGTTTGCTCCTACGAAGGTTTCGAAACTTAGATCATTTCTTGGATTAGCGAACTATTACCGAAAGTTCATCCAAGGCTATTCGAAGAAGGTTACTTCCTTGACCGATTTATTGAAAAAGGACAAGGTTTGGTAGTGGACTGCCGAGTGTCAAGCAAAATTCGATGAATTGAAGTCAGCAATTGCTTCTGAGCCCGTGCTTAAATTGCCTGACTTTGAACAACCATTTGAGGTACATACTGATGCTTCTGATAGGGCTATTGGGGGCATCTTGATGCAGGATGGGCATCCTGTGGCGTTCGAGAGTCAGAAGTTGAAGGAATCTGAGCAGTGATACTCAGCTCACGAGAAGGAAATGCTCGCGGTAGTGCATTGCTTGCAGCTATGGCTGGTTTACTTGCTGGGAACAGCATTCGTAGTATGCACCGATAATGTGGCAAATACTTATTTCTCAACACAAAAAAAGTTGACTGCCAAGCAGGCTCGTTGGCAGCAATTGTTATTCGAGTACGACTTTGTGTGGCAACACAAAGAAGGGGCCAGTAATCGGGTAGCGGATGCATTGAGTAGGAAAAATGTGCAGATGGTTGTGGCGGCCATCAGCGAAATTCGTACTCAGTTCTTGGACCGAGTTCAGGAACAAGCAAAGGCTGACAATCAGTATCAAACCTTGGTGCAGCAAGTAGCTGAGAGGATAGTGCGACGGTATTGGCTTAGCGAGGGCTTGTTATGTGCAAAGGGGGATCAGTTGTAAGTGCCTAGCGGTACGGGATTGCGGCAGATGTTGCTACGAGAGACCCATGACACAGCATAGGCTGGACATCCTGGAGTGGATAGCATGAAAGCATTGCTTGCTCGTAGTTACTATTGGCCCAAGATGGATGATGACATTGAGGCATATGTCAAGACCTGCATGGTGTGCCAGCAGGACAAAATAGAAAGAAGAAAGAAAGCATGTCTGCTGCAACCTCTTCCAATCCCGGAGAGACCATGGGTGTCGGTTTCGATGGACTTCGTCACAGGCTTTCCTAAGGTTAATGGGAAAGATATGATCATGGTGGTGGTAGATCAGTTCTCGAAATATGCTATGTTTGTGGCAGCACAAAAGGCATGCAAAACCGAAACCATTGCTGAATTGTTCTTCAAGTATGTGGTTAAATATTTTGGGCTGCCTGAAGACGTGATCAGTGATCGGGATGCAAGATTTACAAGTCGCTTTTGGACTTCCTTATTCAACATGTGGGCTCGGAGTTAAAATTCTCAATAGCAAACCATCCTCAAACTGATGGTCAGACGGAGAGGGTGAATGCGCTGTTGGAAGAGTATCTACGGTATTATGTGACAGCGAGCCAAAAGAACTGGGTAAATCTTCTTGACAATGCTCAATATTGCTATAATCTGCATAAGTCTTCTGCAACAGGTCGGAATCCATTTGAGTTCGTCATAGGCCAGCAGTCGTTGACACCTCACGAAGTGGCACGAACGGATGCAGCAAATCGGTGTCCTGCTGCTTATCGTTTTGCTAAAGAGAGGTAGGTTTTGCTTGAAGAAGCTCGGGATAGCTTAGATAAAGCTGCCCGTCGCATGAAGAAGCATGCTGATCAAGGGAGGCGACCCTTGGAATTTGTTGTGGGAGACAAGGTTTGTTTGAAACTTACTCCCCAGATTTGGAAGCAAATCACCAACAAGAAAGTGCATCATGGGTTAGTTCCGAGGTATGATGGACCCTTTGAGGTAATAAGACGAGTGAGCGCGGTGGCTTACAAGTTATCGTTACCCGAAAGGTTGAAGATACACCCAACTTTCCATGTGAGTTTCTTGAAACCATACTATGAGGACAGCACATCTGATCGGATGCAAGCCAAGAGGGCTCCTCCAACGATTCGAGTTCAACATGATCGCGAGATTGAAGCTATCATTGATCATCGCACGTTGGGGGTGAGCAAGAAGAACAGACGGGTCTAATACTTGGTGCAGTGGAAGGGAGCTCCAAAAAGGGAAGAGAGTTGGGAGCGGGACACTACCTTGTGGCAATTTGAGGACATTATAAAGCAATACTTATCCTCACTTCCGACGAGGCAGTTGGATTCCTCTGGTGGGGGTGGTCTGTCACGGGTGTGACATAGTTGGTATGCTCACTAGCATGCCACCGGCATTGGTGAAGCATTTGGGCACGAGGAGGGCGTGTCAACGTGGTGGACAGCAGGTTCAAGTGTTGGATGGCACAGGGCTACCATGCTTAAGTAGCATACATGTGAGCGATGGGCCATGAGGGTCGTGGCATTGCAAGCATGTTCGGGTACAGTTGAGTTGGGGGCCAGTAGAGGTAGCTTGGTGTTGCTGCGTGCGTGTGCATGGCCGAGCGGTTGGGGCATGAGCTGGTGTCACGGTGCAGTCAGCATCATGTGGGAATTTTGGCAGTATCCGCCCAACAGTGCACGTTCGTGCCAGACAGGGCCCCACCAGCGCCCCAGATATGGGGTGCCTGTCCCTGAGTTGTGGCCCATGACCAGCATTCTTGGGTGCTTGCCCCCGAGGCACAACCCACTCCCAGCTTTCCTGGTTGCATGTCCACGAGGTGCTTGGCCCCATCCCGGATTCGGGGTGCATGTCCCCAAGGTGCACCATTGCCGAGGCAGTTTGGCATATATATTTGTAAATGGGCTACCCTGTGGGCAGCTTAGCTTGTGAGCGTGATTGCTTGCCCAAGCCATATTCTTTGTATTCCTTGG
The DNA here is from genome assembly GCF_014633365.1 of Diospyros lotus. Lineage (NCBI taxonomy): Eukaryota > Viridiplantae > Streptophyta > Magnoliopsida > Ericales > Ebenaceae > Diospyros > Diospyros lotus. Next base: position 40,194,502 of record NC_068341.1, on the reverse strand, counting down.
TGTGAATATAGAGTTGGGTGTTTTCCCGTATCTCCTTGTGTGTGTGCTTCTGTTTCCAATGTGCAAAACCCCATATTAGTGTTATCCTAAATCCAGGCCGAGGCGGACTCGAGGGGTCACGAGGCAAGTCTGTGAATCAGCAGGTTGAGCCCCGTGACACACAACAGGTTAGCACATGTAAGTGTCAAAGGACTTAAGTTGCTAAGTGATAAAAATGCTTTTGGTAAAGACTTTGTGTCTGATATCCCTTTCAATGATCATTATGTCCTTGGAAAACATCATAGGTTGTCCTTCTCCTCCAATGTTCATAGAGCCTTAGAATACATTCACTCAGATCTTTGGGGGCCAGCATCAAATCTCACATCAGGTGGTAATAGGTATTTTCTGTCTATAATTAATGATTACTCTAAGAGAATTTGGGTTATTCTCTTAAAAGATAAGTTTGTAATTTTTAAAAGTTTTAAAAATTGGAAAACTCAAATAGAAAATCAAATTGACAAGAAGATAAAATACTTTAGGACTGACAATGGTTTAGAATTCTGCAATTCTGATTTTGATAATTTATGCAAAGAATATGGAGTTACTAGGCATAGAACAGTCCCCTATACTCCTCAACAGAATGGAGTAGCTAAGAGGATGAATAGGACCCTTTTAGACAATGTTAGGTGTATGATGATTAGTTCAAATATACCTAAGTCATTATGGGGAGAAGCAGTTATGACTGCATGTTACCTAGTTAATCTAACTCCTTCAGCTACTTTAAATGGTGATACTCTTTATGAAAAATGGCATGAAAAATGTGCCAACCATTCAATTCTTAGAACCTTTGGTTGTGCTGCCTTCACTCATCAAAATGAGGGAAAATTAGAGCCTAGAGCTAGGAAATGTGTTTTCTTAGGATATCCTGAGGGAGTCAAAGGGTATAGGCTATGGGATATAAACCAAAAGGGAATAAGAATTATTATTAGTAAAGATGTCACATTTAATGAATCAGAAATGCCTTGTACAAAGCCTAGTGGTGATAAAATTAGTGAGGACAAGAGTCCTCAAGAAGAGTTGAAAAACTCAAGCACCCAAGCTCCTATAAATTCAGATGAGGTGGAGAACACTCCTTCAACCTCTAGTGAAGTGGAGAGTCAAAATCAGTTTGAAATAGATGGAGAGAGAGAAACAGTAGAAGAATTCCCTAATGACCAGCCATCAGTTTCTGATTATCAGCTAGCAAGGGATAGAGAAAGAAGGTCTCATAGGTTACCTCAAAGGTTAGCATCAGATTTCGAATTAGCCTATGCTAGCTATCAAGACCTAGCTGAAAATGAGATTAACACATATGAAGAAGCCATAAGAAGTAAATATTCAAAAGAATGGATAGAAGCAATGAAAAAGGAGATGAGTTCCCTCAACAAGAACCAAACTTGGGAATTAGTCCCTAGACCTAAGGATAAGTCCATTGTAGGTTGCAAATGGATTTATAGGGTTAAGGAGGGTACAACTAATGAAGAACCAATAAGGTTTAAGGCTAGGTTAGTAGCCAAGGGATTCACAAAAAAAGGAAGGGATAGATTATAATGAGATTTTTTCACCGTTTGTCAAGTACACCACCATTCGTGTCATGCTTGCATTAGTTGCATATTTTGACTCGGAACTTGAACAACTATAGATGTAAAAACTGCTTTCTTGCATGGTGATTTAGAAGAAAAAAAATTTATGTATCAACTCAAAGGTTTTGAAGACAAAAGAAAATCAGATTTTGTGTGTTTCTTAAAAAAATCCTTATATGGTTTAAAACAGTCCCCAAGACAGTGGTATAAATGTTTTGACTCATTTGTTAAATCAATTGGTTTTAAAAGAAGTGAGTTTGATCATTCCTCATATTTTCAGCATAAAAATATAAATGATTGTGTATTTCTTTTACTTTATGTTGATGATATGCTTCTTATTGGTCATAATGTTAAAAAGATAAATAGCATAAAATCTGCATTAGGTGGAGAATTTGACATGAAAGACCTAGGAATGGCCAAGAGGATCCTAGGTATGAAAATTGAAAGAGATAGGTCAAATTCTATGTTATTTTTGCATCAAATAGCATATGTGTTAAAAATCCTAAAAAGATTTGGCTTGCATGATAGTAAATCAGTATCTTTACCTTTAGGAAACCATTTCATATTATCTAAAGATAAATCTCCTGATAATGAGAAAGAAAAAGAATATATTAATAGAATCCCTTACTCAAATGCTATAGGTTATGTCATGTATCTTATGGTATGCACTAGGCCAGACTTAGCCTATGCAGTTAGTACTCTTAGTAGATTTATGACAAACCCAGGTCCCTATCATTGGGAAATAGTGAAATGGTTATTGAAGTATTTAAGAGGCACCTATAATGTAGGATTAATATATAAGCATAAGTCCAATAATGTGAGATTAAAAGGGTTTACTGATTCAGATTATGCTGGTGATAGAGATAATAAGAAGTCCACATCATCCTATGTATTTACTTTGTGTGAATCATGCATTAGTTGGAAGTGTCAGCTTCAACATATTGTTGCCCTCTCTACCACCAAGTCTGAATACATTGCTGCTACAAAGGCTATTAAGGAAGCCCTGTGGTTTAAGGGATTGCTAAATGAACTATGTGTTCTTAATGAAAAAGTGATTGTTTTCTCTGATAGTCAATCTCCAATTCACTTATGTAAAAATCCTACTTTTCACGAACGCACCAAACATATAGATGTGAGATTGCATTTTATTCATGATATTGTATCTCAAAACATTATTAGATTGAAAAAAGTGCTTTATGAATATAATCCTGCTGATATGGGAACTAAAATTTTGCCTGTAACTAAATTTAAAAGCTGCCTAGATCTACTTAACATTGGTAAGATTACTTGATAATTGCTTATGCATTTGTTGCATCATCTGTAGTCTATTGCATCATGTTGCATATGCTTTCTGTTTGTGTTTGCTGGCCTCATTAGGAATCAAGTGAAGATTTGTTGTTTTTGTTTTCCAATAAGGCCCAAGGCTATGATGAACATTCGGGTTTATCTTCATAGGCTTCGGCCCGAGATTGAAGTACCGTCCAAATATACCACCCATTGGTAGCCCATTAAAAAGTTAGGTCATAAGCCCTTAATTAAGCCTTTGGAGGAGAAATGGGCTAAGCCTATTTGCTCAAGGCTTAAGGAAGCCCAAGCCCAAGCCAAATGGCTCCCAGCCGTGCCCTAGCACCGTCATATATAAGGCCCATTTTCTGCTCTTTTTACCCTTATTTGACGGCCGAACTCTCTCTCTCTCTCTCTCACTTTGCTCTCCCGATATTTTCCTTTTGATGGCCGATCTTCGTGAGCTGGTTCTTCCCTTTTCTGCCAGATCTCCTTCTCATGGCAGTTGTCTTCCTTTCTTTTGGAAGCCCTTGGTCGATTAGTGAGTAGCCTTTATTTATTTGGTTTAGCAAATCCTTTTGAGGTAAGCTTTCTTATACTGCTCTTCGTCCCATATCTTCGTGATCGTTCTTGTTCCTTGATAGATCTTGCTATGAACGTACCATGTGTGGTTTTGGGGAGAAGTTTTGGTGTTTTGGGCAAGAGGGTTTTGGGCTCCGATTTGGGGGTTTTCGTGGCTTGTTTCTTGTGTGCTTCCGTGAGGTTTGGTGTCCCTATTTTTTGAGTTACCTGGGTGGTACACACTGGACAGATCCAGATCTGAGCCTTGACAAGATCTTTTACAGGGAGTTTTCTTGTTTACTCTTTTGTGATCTTGGTTGTTTCGATATCTGTTTTGGTTTTACATATATTTTGCTCTAACCCTCTATTTTGGTAAAGTGTTCTTCTGCAACATGCTCAATTTCGATACAAGAGAAAAATTACAAGCGTGAAGTTTTATCTCACTATGCAAGACAAAAATCAAACTTACGATCCACTAATACAAATTTGATATATCACTTGTTCGACCATTCGACTTATGCCTTTGAGACTAAACAAAATGAGACTTGATATATAAATATAGTGGTGTCATATTCATAAAAATATCACTATTATCCGTTTCTATAAAAAAGTATAATTGTAATTAACTTAATAATAATAATAAGGTAACGACACAAAAATTGATTCAGTAGCAACGGGGAAGGAAGGAGGATTGAGGAATGAAGGAAGCAGAGCAGCTGCGTTTCCTCCTCATTGACTTGCCCTTCACAACAACCATCTGAAGAAGATTGAAGAAGACCACCGCCACCGCCACCGCCACCGCCACCGCCGCGCATCCATCGATCGCTCTCTCTAGAACCTAGAATCTCTTCCGATCCGAAAGGGCCTTCTTGCCGCCGGGGGTTCTGTTTCTGTTTCTGCTTCTGCTTCTGCCAAACATTGTCACAATAATGGCTGCCCTAATCTACCACATTTTCTCCTCGTCGGCGCTCATGTCGCTCGGCTTCTACCACCTGATCTGCGCTACGAGGGACCACCTCAAGTCGCCGCGCGACTACTTCGCCAAACCCTACCATCCACTCTCCTTCTCCTCGTCGCAGCGCCTCAGGCATCTCCAGTTGTATCTGTTAATCGTTTGCCTTGTCATCGCCTTTGTGCACCAAACCATAGTCTCGGCGGATTCCGATCCGCTTCTCAAGGGCCGGACGCCGGTCCACCTCTTCACCTCTCTCCAGGCCGCCGGCGTCATCTTCCTCTTCCTCCTACTCTCCATCGCTCTCCTCGTCTCCGAGACGACCACTTCTCTTCTCCCTGTCCCGCCGGATCTCTTCTTCGGACTCGCTGCCGGCGTCTTCTTCCTCCAGTACTCCGTTTCATCTTCCGCCTCCTCCGTCCAGACCTCAGATCTCCAGGCGAAGTGCGACTCCGTCTCCGGCCGCATCTCCGCCCTCTCCGCCGCCCTCTGCCTCGTCCTAGCCTGCCATCCGAGGCTGTTCGTGGCGGACGTCGGCATCGGGGCTTCCGTCTTCCTTCAGGGCCTCTGGGCGCTGCAGACGGGGCTCTCCCTCCAGGTCGACGCCTTCATTCCCGAAGGCTGCCACAAGCTGCTGGACGTTGTCTCCGGAGTGGAGGGCTCCACCAAGTGCGATTTGGAGGATTCCAAGCTTCGGGCCGTCGCAATTCTCGATCTGGTTTTCGTGGTCCACGTCATGTTCGTGATCTTCATCGTCCTCATCGCCTATGCTGCTGTTTCCAGGTCCATCGGAGTCAGGAGGTTCGGTTCTTACGAGGCCTTGCCGACGGGGACTTCCGACCACCCCTCCAACCACATACAGATGAAGGCTATGACCGGCACCCAGGCCTGACTCTCTGCTTCTCTTTTCCCTCTCTGTTCAGTTTGATAGCTCTTGGAATCTTTTACAGCCTCCTCTTTCCTGCATCGTTACTCGGAAGGTTTTTGTGGTATTGCTTTGTTATGCAGAAAATTTTGTGGTAATGATTTGAAGAAGCTGTTGTCTCCATTTTTTGTTAATGACTTTAGCATTGTTTGTAGCCCCTTTGAGTCTTCGAGGGTTTTTGCCCTCTAGTGTACACAGAACAAATTAGTCCTTTTATTGGTTGATGAACTTGATCATCTGTCAGACAACATTTTTCTCCTTAGTCTGATAAATAGAAGTAATCTCCTGTCTCAGTTTGACCTTTATGAGCCCTTGTCTCTTAATTTTCTCTGTTATAAGAGTTCCACAATTGATGATATAGCTTATTCATAAGTTCCACAAGCACTGCCTAATCTAATTGATGCGTTAGGATTTTATTTTACTTTTAAACTGCTCATAGTTTGTGATTGGATTGAGGTGTTTTCAGGCCTAGTTTCATGTAGATTGTAGCTTAGTTTTAGAACCAATTGCTTGCATTCAGATTTCAATGATATGATTAGATGCACTTGAGAGGTTTACGGGAATGCATTTGAATTTACAATTGACAGGAAGTTTTGAGTGCAAATCATGTCTGAGTACATCTCCACTACTGTGTAGTTAACCTTCTAGGTCATTTGGCCTATATTTAAATGCAAAAATCTGAATGTAACCTTGTTACCTTCAAGATGATTAGTATTTTTTTTCATCCTGTTCATTAACATTGTCGAGAAGTAGCCAAAATGTTAAGCTTATGTGCTGGAAGGGCTCTTCACAATCTCCTTTCTTGTTTGTTTGAATGTTGTTCTTGTGGTATATTTTAGAGTTATTGACTGACTCTATAAAGTATAGTAATCCTCCCGATGGGTTGCCGTTAGTGTCATTCCATAATATAAGGGATATATCCTCACACGGGTTAGAGTCTCTTTCAGAATGAAGGTTTCAGGGATTACTCCTTCATAGACAATTACTACTTTTTTTCTGACTTAATAGACAAATTACTACTTTTTTTCTTTTAATTCCGGTAACTCTTATTGTATGGGAGGCATAAAGGCTGGTGAACTTGATGTTTGTTACGAAGCCCCCCTGATCTGCCTGTGAGTTATATCCACCTCTCTCTCTCCCCTTGCCTGCCCCCCTGGACAAATGATGGATGGGTTTTGTTCAATGATTTGTTTTCTGAACTGAGCCGTGTCCAAGCAGGCTGGTGTCTAGTTTAAGTCTCAGTTTTGCCGCTTTTCATTCTAATTTATGTTAGCTTAATCTTACCTATCCATTAATACTTTCCCAGGGAAAAACAAGAAATGCATATTTGATAATTGAGCATATACCCCTTTTTCACTTTAGGGTATCTTTTTCAGCATGCTTGTCCTTTCAGCAGCTGGATTTTAAAATGTTATCAAACATCAATGTATTTACCGTCCAACCAACTTTGTTTTGGCCAACCAATCTTACCTACTTTACCTTGACCACTGTATTTTTGGCCTAGCAGGCTTGACAGAATTACAAGACAAGGTTTTTGGCACAAAAAATAACAAATCCAGCAAGCAATTTTAGCAGGATTGCTTTGACTGGATGATTTGAATTGTTGTTGTATGATACAGTTGATAGATTGATGTAGAATAGTGACACTCCCAATTTTATAACATGTTCAGTGGATGGTAGGACAGCCCACTGCTTTGAGGCACCTGCCACTGGGATTTTTGGGCAGAGATGCTTGTTCCTTGGCCTGCCTATCCAAAGGGTCCAAATATATTGTGGAATCAATGGTTAATATGTAGTTACATCAGTTGTCAAAACAGGTATAAATTCACTGATATGCCTTCATTTATTTTGATATCAAATTGAGATGTGTAGTGCTGTATTTAGAGGGAAATGGAGCAAGTAATGTCACTTAAATCCTATGGGATGCCTGAATGATGCTGAAAGCTTTTGAGCTTCATCCTTTATCTTATCTAAAAAGAACTATCTAAACCCAATTCCCGGCACAAGTTAAGTAGTTGAGATATGATAAGGTAAAATTTGCACTAATAAGTTATGGGCTTAATTTTTTGTCCTGTACAGTAAAGTAAAGTTTCTATTTGCTATTTATATCTTCTGTCAAAATTGAGGGCACGAGCAATAAGGAACCGTGCAAGGCGGTAATTTTAAGAATTATCTAAAGCCAAACATTAAAATTGATTAATAACTAACAATTAGCAAGCAAAACATAGGAAAGATTTATATTTATTTTTTAATACATTATATTTAATATTTTTAAAATTTTGACCAAAAAAATACACATTCTTAGCTTATTATAAATGATAAAACACCGTACTATTAACAAATTGTATGAATTGACCATTTTATTTCTAATTTTTAAAAACTTAAAACTAACATATATATATATAAATATATAATATATCTATTGAAAATGTATTTGTATATAAATTGGGTTAAATATACATGTTTTCTAAAAAAAAGTATAAACTAAACATATTCTTTCTAAATATAAATATACACAAATTAAGTATTTAAAAAATTTAACAAATGTTTTATTATAATAAGAAAGAAAAGTGATGCACAATTGGTGTTATTTCTAATAAATCATGCGTGTTTATATTTTTATCAAACTTTAAGAATATTGAGGGTAACTTATATTTATTTTTAAAATTATGCATAATTAACAAAACAAAATTCCTACACTCAGTCTAAACTACAGTTTGATCTACAATTGGGATGAATCACTGTTTTGATTAGACGGATCAAGACAGCGCTGTTTGATCCATACCTTCTCCCTCCACCACTTCTCTACCTACTTCTCTTCTCTTCCCCTCTTGGCCAAATTCATATGAAAAATATGTCAATTACACTCTTATATTTGTATTTTTAAATTAATTTAACTCTTGTAATTTAATTTTTTTTTCAATGTCACAGACCAACACGTAAAAATAGAAGGGCAAATATACAAGTTTAGTCTCCCTTTTTTCTTCTCCTCTCTTTTCCCTTTTCTTCCCTTTCCTCTTTCCTCCACTTCTCTTCTCCTCCTCCACTTATCTTTGTGCAAGCCTTCTCCTCTCTTCCCCTTTGAATATCTGACAGCGAGGGCAATCGAGGCTGACCGACAACGCGACCCCAGGCAGTGAACAGTCTGGCAAGGTGACCGTGAACAGTCTACAAATCTGACAGCAACCCCAGGCAGTCTGCGGATCTGATGTCGACCAACGACAAGGCGACCTCGAGCAGTCTGCAGACTGCTCCCGGTGACCTCGCCTTCGGTCCTTCCAATCACCTCGTCGATGAGCGTTGGTCGCCTCGCCATCAACTCTACCTTCAGCAAACCTCATCGTCTATGGCCCTCATTGTCAGACATAAAGGGAGGAGGAAGAAGGAAAGAGAAAAGAAAAGGGAAAGGGAAGAGAAGCAGAGCAGTGTGTAGAGAAGCAGTGGAGGAGAAGACACAGATCAAAACGATGCCATTTTGATCCATCAGAACTGCAGATCAAACTGCAGTCCGGACCGATTTTAGAAATTCTATTGACAAAATATAATTAAATATGGTACAAGATGTAATAATTTTGTATATGAGATGTAAAATTCACAAAGCCTACTCCGACTAGTGTATAAGAGATGTAAAACTCACACAACCTATACTCCAAATAGTGAGATTAAATGCCGTGGTATTGATGGTCCTTGTAATGGCCAAAATACTTTTTTAAGATTCATTAGTAGTACAAGCAATGCTGCGCTGCAAACAAACATGCATCCAACACCACCCTCTGTGACAAATCAAATCCAAACGACAACAACATCAACTTTCATCAAATGCAAACTCTGTTCATGCTTACTAGAAGCATGGCAAAAGGCTAGTCCTGAATGATTAACACAATCTCTCTCTCCCCCCCCCCACAGAACACAAAATTTCATCTCATCAGCACAAATCAGAAACCGCAGGCACAAAAAGGAAAAAAGAAAGATACATACATATATATATATATATTAGTCTAACCAGCATCACTCTACAGCGGCATACGTACTCGGTTTCTATATGATCAAGATGAGGAAAACAATCACCAACACCACTACGAGAACTGCCAGCGCCCACCAACACTGTTACGAAAAAAGTACAAAAACGATCAAAACTATATACAAGGACTTTAATGCATCATATATGACAGAGAATAAGAAGAAAACTAGAGCTCTCAAATTCCGGGAAAGTAGCCCAAAACCATTAGCATTTTCAAATATATCTCCGTAAATATTTTTTAGGGCACGACATCAATTTCTTTATATGGTTATGTCTACTTCAATGTGTATCTTTGGGTTCATTTCAACCCAAGCCTGTTTGAATTTTATTCAGATCCAAAGTAAGCTATTTGACCAACCTGTCATGTGTTTTAACCAACTTTGGGCTCAAATAACTTTTAATCCACTCACCGATTTCCAACAAACTTGAGTCCAACGAGTTCATCATAACCTCCTCCTGTACGATACCCAGTATTAGGCTCGGCCCAAGTTGATTCTATTTGGTCAAATTTTGCGCGGCTCCTTAGCTTCACAAAATTGGTCTGTTTTACAATTTTCAATAAATTACACTTAGAATTCACATTTTGGCTCTCCTATATTCCTTTCGAGACCCAATAATTCACCAAATTATCACTACACCCCCTTTCGATCTAATTTCATTTAATTCAAAATTAATTTTTAAAATATCCAAAAATTTTAAAATTTTCAAATATTACATCTAACACCCCTTAAAGAAACTTTGTTCTTGAATTTTTCTTAAGTTTTAATTATTCACGGTTTCTTTTAAAAATCTGGGGGTATTACATTTATTGTAACAAGGGAGGCAGTTTGGGAATTGCCATATTTACACAGGAGGGAGCAATCTGTATTCTGGAGTCAATCTTCAAATGTGAATGGAAGGGGTGGTGAGATGGGTTTGGTATCCTCTGAGCAACTAGAGGTGGCATGATCAGAAAATTGAAGCATCCGGGTAAGTGTTTGTCAGGAGAGGATGGGGTCGGGTGGGGTAGAGTGGTGGAGGCTCAGAGGTGAAGTGCTTGGGTAAAACCAGAATTCCATGTCTCAATTGATGTGGATACTGAGCCCTACGACAAGGTATAGTTCTGTTCCTCCTACCTTCCAAGATCAAGGTGCAAAGAATTTTTATGCAGGGATGGTTGTTTGAAATAAATCAATGCTCTTTCCCGGAGGTCTATGGTGAGTGGCTATTAAAGATATAAGGGCTTGAAGTGGTGTTGACAAAAATGTCTAGAAACAAATTTCTGGTTGGGTTTCAAAGAAGATAAAGGGAATCAATAAATTTGTTGACATGGAAGGGGCATCAAGAGCAGGTTTTGACATTGTTTAGGATATTAAAGTTACGAAGACAAAATCAGTACAGAGTTGCATCCATGACATACATAGCAGGGACTCTCTCCAGCTAGGAGGATGAAAGGTCAAATTTTGGTTTTTTCTATTAATTCAATTGACAACAACAATCATAAGCATTAATCCACTAGGGGGGGCCTACATGATTTCTAGATCTCAAACAATCTCTATCCGTGGCCATATCCTCTATAAGGTCAATATATGTTATATCATGTTTTAAGGGTTTCCTAAGCCTTTTTTCATCTCCTGTCCCTCTTTTGCTACAAATTTATGCTACTTCTATTAATTCATGTCAAGCCTCGCAAATAAGACTTGAGTTTCCGTGCAATTGGAAGGATAGAAAGAGAGAGAATTTTGGAGGGAGAGTATGAAAGAATAAGAGAGAATTTGAGAGGGAAAGAATTCAAAGTATTCTTATTCATGAATTCTCGTCCTCAGGTAGCTAAGCATTTTATAGGCTCTTCCTTGCAGTTACACTACAACGAGAGGTAGAATGTAATTATGCTATCAACTACTTCTGTTGGCTCCCGCCATTACATTTGAAAATTCAGAAAAGTTACAATTGGACTCTAGGGTCATGACACTCCCCCACCCTTCAAAACCCATTCTTGTCCTCAAGAGTTTCACAACAGACTTGTTACTCTTGGAAATTGTTTCAACAGCTCCGAGAGGTACTCCCAAGTGGTGTGGTCAAGAATTTCACAGTAGACTCGCTGCTCTTGGAAATTGTTTCAACAGCTCCGGGAGGTACTCCCAAGTGGTGTGGTTTGGCTATAGTTGTGGCCATTGGACCAATACTTGGGTTAGGGGCACTGCTCTTTCATAGATCACCCTCCTGTCTAGGAGCCCTGGGCTCTAGATTTTTTCCAATTCATCTTCCATGGTTGGCAATTGCTGGCTCGTGGGGGCTCCTGGTTCAATGGACATTTTGAGCAACGAAACATGAAACACCAGGTGTACATTCACTCCTGAGGGAAACTTCAACTTGTAAGCCATTTTTCCCACTTTAGATTCAATGATATAGAGCCCAAAATACTTAGGACTGAGCTTTGATGCGGGTATGGTTGTGAAGGGTGGTTGCAAGAACCTTTTCACTTTTAGGAACACCCTATCCCCCTCCTCAAAGGCCCTGTCACTCCTCCTTCTGTCAACATTCTGCTTCATCCTATTATGTGTTGTGGCTAACTCCTTTAGGATGGGGATGGCATGTCTTGCCTTTGCTACAAGTATTACTCCACTACTACTAAACTGGTAGTAGAGCTAGCTATAGCTGGTAGAATGGGTGGCTTGTACCCAAAAATTGCTTCAAAAGGGCTTCTCTTGATGGCACTGTGAAAGCAGGAGTCGTACCATCATTGAGCTAGTGGCAGCCACCTATTCTAACTTTTTGGCTTGGTGAAACACATGCATCTGATGTAGGCTTCTAGGCACTAATTGACCCTCCCTGTTTGGCCATCAGATTGAGGCTGATAGGCAGTTGGCATATGCAATCCCACCCTTAACTTCTTAAACAATGTCACGCAGTGAACTTGACCATAGGGAGACTTTCTAATTTCTTTATTTCTCTTACTACTATCATTTTTGTACTTATTTCTGTAACTTCAATTCTCTATTATAGAGTTTGTTAGCCTAGGGGAATCCACGTGCATGTGGTTATAGGTGGCAGCACATGCAGATTGTATAAATTCTCCCAAACGATTCCCTAAGGAATTAATGAGAATTATCTGAAGAATTTCATTCTCTGTGCGCGCGCGCGCGCGTGTGTGTGTGTGTGTTCCTTTGGGAACGCCTTCCAATTCTCATCAAATTAGGAAGGGAGACAATTGCCAGGCTTAGGCCGTGACAAATTGGTATCAGAGTGCAATCTTCGGCCAGAGTTGCTGGGTCAATGGTGGAGGGTACCCGCATGAAGAACTTTGAATCGCAACTGCAACAAGTGAGCTCGACCATGATCGACTTCCAAAATAGAGTAGACCAGCTAGAGTTTGAAGCCACCCGAAATCATGAGGCGATCGTGGCAATGGATTGCAAGTTGGAGAGTTCCATGGAGGGATTGGAACGAAGGTTGGATGGCTTGATCACAAGGGTGCGAGAAGAACTAGGAGCTCAAATGCAGCAATTCATGGTGATGTTCACTCGCCAGAACTCGATAAGGATATCCCTTGACTTTCCCACCTAGAGAAAGGATTGAACCTATTTTGCAAGGAAATGGGATGAATAAGGGTAATGGCACCTCTGAGATTACAAGGATCCAAAGGAAGAATTGGAAGGATTGATGGAAAGAGGAAGGGATGGTCCTATCAATCACTAACATTCAGGATTTCCCATGCCCCAGATGGAGATTCCAACATTTAAAGGAGTCAATCGCAAATGGTGGTTGAAGAAGTGTGAGAGGATGTTTGATTGGTTTAATATACTCGAAAGACAAAGAGTATCCCTGGCTACAGCATACTTCAATGAAATGGTTAATGTCTGGTATCAAGGGTGTATAAGGGTGAGCAGGAATTACACTTGGGAAGAATTTTCGGAGAAATTGTGTTAAAAATTTGGAGAGAGGAGTATGGTGGATGTCATAGAGGAATTTAATAAACTCAAACAGACTGGGGATGCAAGGTCTTATCAAAAACAATTTGAGGAGTTGAGATCCCTCATGATTCACCACAATCCCCACCTCTCGGAAGCCTATTTTGTGTCAAGTTACATGAGTGGTCTCAATGAAGAGCTTAGGCCAATGGTAAAAATGATGAGGCCCCAAACCGTAGAGCAGACATCGGAGAGTGCTTGCCTACAAGAAATGGTGGTAAAGGCTTTAATGAAGAAGCAGAGGCAGCAGCAGAAGGGGGTGGGCTTATGGACATCCCATCAAGGAGGAAGGAGTTTTAACGAAGAGGTGGTGAAAGGAATGCTGGGATGAAGAATGGGGCTGGATCAAGTTCCTCACCCTATGGAGGAAAATTGGGAGAACAAAGGAGACTTGCAAACCTATGCTTTAGATGTGGGGATAAATATTATCCCAGACATCAATGCAAGAGGCAAATCTAGCTGCTGGAAGGTGAAGATGAGGAATCACAAGAGGAAAAAGCGGATAGTGATTGTGAAGGGTGCGAAGATGGGGACAAAGGAGAGATTTCTATACATGCTCTAAAAGAGGTACCTAATAACAAAATCATTAAGGTGGAAAGGAAGGTTAAGGACTGTAGCCTCATGATCTTGATAGACAATGGGAGTACCCACAGTTTTCTCAATGAAGGCACAACTAAGAGGCTAAAATGTAAACTTTCAGTGACCCAACTGTTGTGTGTGACAGTGGCAGTGGCTAATGGGAGTCGGGTGATAAGTAAGTCTGCTTGCAATGGGTTTTGTTGGGAAATGCAAAGTGAGCAATTTAAAACAAATTTAAGGCTCCTAGGCTTAGGGGGTTGTGATGTGTTCTTGGAGTGGATTGGATGAAAGGGGTTCGCCCCATCAGTTTTGATGTCAATCGTATGGAGGTTTCATTTGAAAAAGAAGGGAGGAGGATGACCCTAACTGGGGGAAGAGAAGCAGGAGCCTGCAAGATAATCACGAGAAAAAGGCTAAAGAAGGTGTTCAGGAACAGGTGGGATCAGTTAACTCAGCTATTCTCCATTGTGGCAATGGAAGAGGACCTGACAGCAAGAAGGAGCAAGGAGAAATCTATTTCAATGTCAGCACTCCTATGGGTATGTTTAACCAGGTACATAATTCAATTCTCCTTAATAAATTGTTGATTGAGTTTTGAGGATCTATTCATGGACCCTAAGACCCTTCCCTCCCACCCAAGAGTTTGGCCATGCCATTAACCTCAAGGCTAATTCTAAATTCATTAATATCCAGTCCTATTGTTATCCACCAATTCAAAAGTCAGTGATAGAGCAAATGGTTAGGGAAATGATGCAACAGTCCTTCATTAGACCTAGCCACAACCTTTTTGCTTCCCCTGTCCTATTAGTCAAGAAAAATGATGGGTCATGGCGTTTTTGTGTGGATTATCGCCAACTTAACACCATGGCTATCAAGGACAAATTCCCTATACCAATGATGGAAGACCTTTTAGATGAGCTTCACCAAGCTAAATTCTTTTCTAAGTTGGATCTGAGGACATACATAAAACAACAAAATTAGAATGAAGCCTGAGGACATACATAAAACAACTTTTAGAACACACCACGGACATTTTGAGATTTTGGTGATACCATTCGAGCTCACCAATACTCTAACTACCTTTCAATAATCCCTCATGAATTAAATTTTTGAGCCTTACCTAAGGAAATTCATACTTGTATTTTTTTATGACATACTCATCTATAGTCTTAATTTTAATCAACATTTGGCCCACCTAAGAACCATCTTTAAGGTCCTCAGATCCAATAAGCTCAATATCAAAAAAACTAAGTGTGCCTTTGGTCAAAGTCAAGTGGACCACTTGGGGCATCTAATATCAGGGGAAGGGGTTAGTGCAAATCCTAAAAAGGTGGAAGCCATGGTGGCTTGGCTAAAGCCAAAAACAGTCAAGGCTTTGAGATGGTTCCTTGGGTTAACTGGGTACTACCGTCAGTTTGTTAAGGATTATGAAGTTATTAGCAAGCCCTTGACCGAGCTTTTGAAGAATGAGGGATTTAGTTGGGGGCCAGAGGCTGTCAGCAGGGTGCCTGTTTTGGGGTTACCAAACTTTAACAAACCCTTTGTTTTAGAGACTGATGCCTGTGCAGGAAGGGAGACCGTTGGCATTTCTCAGCCAAGACCTAGGCCCTAGACATATGGAGCTCAGTATTTATGAAAAGAAGTTCTTAGGCGTGTTAATGGTTGTAGAAAAATGGAGACATCTTCTGGAGGGGAGTAGGTTTATAATAAAGACAGACCGTGAGAGTTTAAAATTTATGTTACAACAGAAATTGCACACCCAACTTCAAAAGAAAGGGATGTCCAAACTAATGGGATTAGATAATAGTATTTAGTACAAAAAGGGCAAGGAGAATGTGGCAGCTGATGCCCTCCTCTCCAGGTGCCACGAAGAAGGAAGTTTGGCAGCTATTACTACAGTAGTTCCTGAGTGGTGTCAAGAAATCATAGCCAACTATGAGGAGGATGAAAAAGTAAAGGCCTTGCTGGAAAGAGTAGTTGTCAGCAAGAGAGAGGAAGATGGATATTCCTTGGTTGGAGGTATGATGAGGTACCAAGGAAGGCTGGTAGTGGGGAACAAAGGTGATCTCAAGAGGAGGATATTGTAGTCCCTACATGAGTCAGCATTAGGGGGACACTCAGAGGTATAGAATACTTACCTTAGAGTGAAGCAGTTGTTCTATTGGCCCGGACTTAGAACAGAAGTGAAAGAGTTTGTGATGACTTGTGACATCTACAAGCGATGTAACAGTGAAACTATAGCTTCCCCGGGCCTTTTGCAACCCTTACCTATTCTTGATCAAGCATGGAAAAGTTTATATATGGATTTCATTAAAGGGATGCCAAGGTTAGAAGGAAAAGACAACATATTGGTTGTCGTTGATAGGCTAACTAAATTTGCCCATTTTATGGGGCTCGCTCACCACCCCTATACATCCCGGGATGTGGCTAGAGTTTTTTTGGATCAAGTGGTGAAAATACATGGGGTCCCTAAGACTAAATCTCAGACCGTGACAAGATTTTACCAGTCTTTCGTGGCAGGAGTTCATGAAGGCCTTAGGGACAAAGTTAAACATGTCAACAGCCTATCACCCCCCAGATAGAGATAGTTAATCAAAGCCTAGAAACTTCCTTGAGGTGTGTGAGTTTTTTGCATCCTAAAAGTTGGCATAGATGGCTATCCTTGGCCTAGTGGTGGTACAACTCCAACCACCACACCTCCCTTAAAATGTCCCCATTCGAGGCCTTATTTGGGTACAAACCACCTATTTTGCCAGCAGTGGGGTATTCTATAGTAGCCACAGTTGAGGATTATCTGCAACAAAGGAAGAGGGTTTTATAGCAGCTAAAAAGGGAGTTAGCTTCAGCCTAGAATAGGATGAAGCAGTTTACAGACCACAAGAGAAGTGTGAGGGAATTTGTCGTGGGGGAAGAGGTATATTTAAGGCTGAGGTATCCTCATTTGAAGTCTATCTCTCAAGGTCCGGTATCCAAGCTCAATCCTAAGTATTATGGGCCCTTTCCCATAATTGCTAAGATTGGATTAGGAAGGGAGATAATTGTCAGGCTTAGGTCGTGACAAACAACTCCAGCCAAAAAAATTGCTAGTAAAGATTTTGTACCTATCTGATATAATAGATTTAGGGACCCCATGCAACTTTACTACTGAATTGAAAAATACCATGGCCACTTCTTGGGCTAAAAAAGGGCTTGTGAGGTTGAGGAAATGCCCAAATTTTGTCAATCTATCCACCACCACTAATATAACATCCTTACCTTCAAATTTAGGCAACCCCTCCACAAAGTCCATTGAAATCCCTTCCCATGCTTGTTCTGGAACCTCTAAGGGTTGTAGTAGACCAGGGTATGGCACCTACTCATGTTTACATCTCTAGCACGCTTCACAAGCCAATACAAAGTCTATTACATCCTTTTTCTATTTTAGCCAAAAAAACAACTACCTCACCTTGTGATGAGTGGCCCTGATCCCAGTGTCCCCCTAGTGGTAAGCAATGGAGAGACTTTAAGATCCTCTCCTTCAAACCACTAATCTTCCTTGAAACCTGATCAAATTGTTGGATAATGAATACTCCTGATTTCTCGTAGGTTACACAACAAGTTGGGATAATAGTTCCCTCACCCAATCTATCTGGTCATAGCTCTGCACAAGCTCTTTCACCCATTCGGGCACCACTACTGTAACGGTATGGCAACTACCTCCATCACTATTGTCCTCCCTTCTAGATAGGGCACCAGCTACTACATTCTCCTTTCCCTTGCGGTAAAGGATGTTGTAGTCTAACCCCATAAGCTTGGAGACCCCCTTCCTTTGTAACTGAGACTGTAGCCTTTGTTGTGACAAGAACCTTAGGCTCTCATGATTTGATCACAAATGGGTTGCCTTCCAAATAAT
Organism: Diospyros lotus; assembly: GCF_014633365.1. NCBI lineage: Eukaryota > Viridiplantae > Streptophyta > Magnoliopsida > Ericales > Ebenaceae > Diospyros > Diospyros lotus. The sequence continues at coordinate 40,176,737 of NC_068341.1, read as the reverse complement.
GTCTCCATTTGTCAACTGTTTTCAACACTGCCAGTAATTCTTTGTCATACACACTCCACTCCAGATGCCTAGGAGCCAATGCTTGGTTGATGTAAGCTATGGGTCTTCTTTCTTGCATCAACACTATTCCTATCCCCTTGCATCTATCTCTATCACAAATTGTTTGGAAAAATCAAGGAGTGCCAACATAAGGGCTTAAGTCATGGCCTTCTTGAGTGCCAAGAAGGCTGCCTCGGCTTGGGGGTTCCAATGGAAGCCATCCTTCTTGAGGAGATCTATCAATGGCCTGCTAACCACCCCATAGTGCCTTATGAACTTCCAATAGTACCCTATTAGACCTAGAAACCCTCTTAAGTTGTTACACAATTAGAGGTCTAGGCCACTCCACTATAGTTGTGACCTTATTGGGCTCAGTTTTGACACCCTCACCAGAAATGATATGCCCCAAATATCCCACCTCATTCTTGACAAAGATACACTTAGCTTGACAAACAGTGGGTTAAATCTAAGGATCTCAAATGCAGTTCAAAAGTGGGTTAAATGTTGTTCCAAATTTGGGCTGTATATTAGGATGTCATCAAAGAAGACTAGGATAAATTTTTGAAGGTATGAGGTAAAGATTTGGTTCATGAGAGCTTGGAAGGTGGCTAGAGTGTTTGTAAGCCCAAAAGGAAAAACAACAAATTCATACAAGCCTTGGTGAGTCCAAAAGGTTGTCTTAGGTATGTCTGAAGGTTTCATCCAAATATGATGGTATCCAGATCTAAAGTCTAATTTGGAAAATATTTTGGCTCTAGCCAATTCATCCAACAAATCATTAATTAGGGAAATTGGAAATTTGTTTTTGATGGTGTGAGAATTGAGTTGACGGTAGTCAACACAAAACCTCCAAGAACCGTCCTCCTTTTTTACAAGTAACACTAGGGATGCAAAAAAACTTTAGCTAGGCTGTATAAAAGAAGTGGCTAGCATGTTAGAAATTTGCTTCTCAATTTCTACCTTCTATGTGGGTGAGTAACGGTATGCCCATATGTTAACAAGGGTGGTTTGGGGTTTAAGGGGTATGGCATGGTCCAAGGGTCTTTTAAGAGGTAGGGAATTAGATTTAGTGAAGAGGTCCTTAAATTCTTCCAAAAGTAAGTGTAAGCTATCTAAAATAGGTACCTGAGAAGAAATTGAGTCAGATTCCTCCTTCCCCTCTGGTTGAGCCTTTCCCTCCTTTTCAGTTCCATCCCATTCCACAGCATGGATTGAATAGAGCTGTGTAATCTACCCCCATTTTCTTTGTATCAACTTCTACAACCTGCTTCCTTTAATCAGTTTGCATTCTCCCTGTTCCAAGCGGCCTACCAGTGTCAGCTTCTTGCCCTCCATTTCTACAATCACCTCTAGTTTGTTAAAGTCGAAAGTTGATGGACTAACTATCCTCATCCAGTCCACCCCTAACACAATATCGCAGCCCCCCCAGCTCTAGGATCCTCAGGTCAACCCTAAACTCATGTCCTTGCATCACCCATCTAAAATTAACACACTTACAGTGACTATACATCTTGTGTTCGTTGGCCACAGTCATTGACAATGGTGTGGTGTGAGTCATTCTATACTTTAATTCAGTGGTCATAGCTTCATTCAAGAAGCTACAGGTGCTACCACTATCTATAAGCACCATAAGTCTCTTCTTTCCCACCTATCCTCTAACCTTAATTATCTTCCTAGTAGGGTCTCCCCTTAGTGCATGAAAAGAGATTTCAACCCCTTCCTAACCTTGCTCCTCCTCAAATGCATCCTCTGTCTTTTCCCCTTTCTCTTCCTATTCTTCCTCCCCATTGTTTTCATCCTCCTCCTCATGCACTCCTTCCATGTTGAGCAAGTGTGTCTTACACTGATGCCCGGGGCTGTATTTGTCACCACACTTATACCACAATCCCAACATCCTCCTTTGTTCCAGTGTAGTGGTTCTGCTTGCAGATGGATTAGAGTTCCCCTTAGTTCCCCTTATGTCCGCCCAAAGCCATAGCAGGCAATAGAGCCTTAGAGTTCCCCCCCCCCCCCCCCCCTCTTAAGTGGCCAACAATTGGGAGTGCCCTTGGCACGGGTTTGTTCCTATTGAAAATTGCCTCTAGTGTCAATTCTTGTAACCTCGCCTTCTCTGTCGCTTCTCTCACTGTGGTAGGCATCATCATTTTCACCATGGACCTTAATTCATCCTTAAGGCCCCTAATAAAACTAGGGACAAAGTACTGATCAGTAAAAGTGGGTTGAGCATTCCACATCAACGCCCCCAACTCCTCAAACTTCTTCTGATACTCAGTGATCGTCCCTTCTTATCTGAGTTTATTGAATTCTTCAATAACATCTGCCATATTCCTCTCCGAAAAGCGGATGCATAATTCCTCCGCAAAATCAATCCATCTAGCCCCCATTCCCCTAGATTTGGACCATCCTAGGTACCAGGCATCAGCCACATCATTTAGATAGGTTGTAGCAAGGACAATCCTCTAATTTTCAGCAATGTTGTAGTGCTGAAAAAACCTCTCACACCTACAAATCCACCAGCGTGGTTTGGATCCTTCAAACAGGGGAATCTCTTGCCTCGGCATCAGCCCTTGGCTAGATCTAAGGGAATTTGATTCTCTTACCTGGCCACTAGTATCTTCGCACTGTAAGGTCCCAGCCTTTGCTACTCCTTGGGGCCTAGGAAAAATTCCTTATCCGGACATGCCGATCTCCAGGACTGATCAAGGAGGAAATTTCAGCGGCAACAGGAATTGAGGGAGTGCGGACAGCATGCTGATCGCACTGCTAATCCATTGGTCCAGTGTTTCTCTATGCCTCACCGATTCTCTTTGAACTCCATCCCTAAAAGCTATTACATCCTCCCGCAATTCATCGCGAATTGCCCGCACCTCCTCCCCACTCTAAGAAACCCCCTCCTGAGTTTGGGACATACCATACTCCATCGCTTCCATACGATTCTCCAGTTGTTTCAATTTGGTGCCCTCAGCCATTAGATCCACCTTCTCTGTTTTGATCACAATTCAATCGTCGCCTACCTTAAGCTATTGGATCACACTCGTTTTTTGCCGGAATCACAACCAATGATGATTGGCTCTGATACCAAAATGTCAAGCCTTGCAAATGAGACTTGAGTTTCTGGGCAATTAGAAGGATAGAAAGAGAGAGAGAATTTTGGAGGAGAGTTTGAAAGAATAAGAGAGAATTTGAGAGGGAAAGAATTCAAAGTATTCTCATTCATGAATTCTCGTCCTCAAGTAGCTAAGCCTTTTATAGGCTCTTCCCTACGGTTACACTACACCAAGGGGTAGAATGTAATTCTACTATCAACCACTTCTGTTGGCTCCTGCCATTACATTTGAAAATTAAAAAAAAAATACAATTGGACACTTGGGTCATGACAATTCAATTGTGCCTCAAATAACAATGGAAGTGGAGATATTAGAAGGGAGTGGGTGAAACTAATTTTATTGTTGAAATGAAAGATTTGAATTTATTTCTTGATACATGAGATGGTTGAATGAGACAAATAAGTGAAATGATTGAAATCTCCTTGAATAAAATGGAAAGGGTACTTGGTGACTTAGTTTTGATACCTTTTTGTTGGTTGCGGTTAGAAGTATGATGGGTGACAGGCGGCACAGGTCCCCTAGGATTGGGGCAAGTCAATCAAGAATTGGGTATGGGTGGTGTAGACCATTCAGTTTCTTGCTTGTTTGAAAATGTGGCAGACAGATTCGTGTATTACTCAAGGGTTTATCGCTCTAATGATCATGGGTTTAATGACCATAGGTTGAATAAAGCATTATGGGATGAACTGTTAATGCAGGGAACTTTGATATATGACAATTTGAGCAAGTGCTCAGCTCCAGAAAACAGAGAGGGAGAAGTGGATCCTCTTCAAGGATGAACCGATGAAGAGAAAATGAAAACAAATCCTGGAAGTTACAGTGGAAAAAGAGAAAGCCAGGAAAGAGAAATAAGAGGGAAGAGAGAGAATTTCAGTCTAGAGAAAAAGAGATTTTTGACAAATGATTTGAGGGTCTAAGGATAGTGGGTTACAAGTGAAGTGGTTCCAGCTCAGCTAGCTAGTGCCCAATCGAATTAACCACCTCTCAACCAATTAATGAACTCTAACAACTCTATAACAGTTGCACCAGCCTCTGTACTAACTCTGCAACTCCAGAGATGAGGAAATAACTACACGTTGCTGCAACCAAAGTCCAAAGGTAATGATCTGGGCCTCTCCTTATCCTCGTGTCTCCTTAGAGGAACTCTATTCTTGGTCTGAGCTTCTGAATGTCAGCATATATCAAAACTGCTAGTTACATCCTAGGTGCAATATGGGGGGGAGAGGCAGGGAGGATTTGATGTGGCTGCTGATGTAATGAACTTCTGAGCACATCCATGGTGCAGTGGAGGTGATTTTCAATAGGTGCCGTTCTCATAATGAATTGCAAAATGTTCTTTGTTGAGTAGGCCAGTGATGGAATTTTCTGAGTTCATTGCTTGGGGCATTTAATTGGAACTTCCTCTGGAAGGAGGTCAATTTACATGAGGCAATAGGAAGAGTTCTCTACCATGTCAGAGATTGATCGGTTACTTATATCTCAAAATCTAGGAATATCTCCGATATTGAACAATTTTATTTACCTAGGGCTGTTGCAAATCATGTGCCTACCCCCTTCTTGATAATGGGGAAGGATTAAGAAAAGGATCAAATCTGTACAATTCAAGAACATCAGGTTTTGTGCACAAGATTGAAAATGGCTACAAGGTGGAAGGAACCCGACCTTCTATTTGGCTACAACTTGAAAAGTTGGAACAAGTTCTGGTAAAGAAAAAGACAGTTTCTTTTTTCATTTCTTTTCTTATAAACAATACTACATTAAAAAATCTGCCGGAAGGTCCTTAAACTCCAGAAAAAGGGAAACAAGAATAGTTCTCTTCACTGTACAAATATATTCCCAAATCTCAATATCCTAAACACCCTCTTATCATGCCACGTGAAAAAGAATTAAAAAAGTGGCATCTATCCAAGCACAACCTCAAACTCTGACTGAGGCAAGCACCAAAAATCTCCAAAATCATACTCCCCATAAAGATGCAGTCCAATCCAAATAAAAACAACCACCCTATGAGGGGCTTTGGATCTCAAACAGCTTTCGATGGAAAACACTCTCTCCGGACAAATGAAAAACATGTAACATCCAATGAAAACAGTCATTGACTCAATTTCAAAATCTCAGGGATTAAACTGGGAACAGCACATAATACCAGCATAAGAAAGGAGAAACAATCCAAATCCAAGCCTCCTTAAACCTCACAATAACATTCAAATAGAACAGTCATCAACTCAATTTCAAAATCTTGTAGATTAAACAGGGAAGATCACATAATACCATCATAAGGAGAAGCAATCCCCATCCAAGCTTCCTTAAACCTCACCAGCCAAAACAGATCCAAAACAGATCAGAGAAACCTCAGAAACCACCTTGAAGACAAAATGTAATTGTCCAATTGCTTATGACATTTGGAGTACCCCCGCCTCGCTCTCCCCCTCCCTTCCTCTCTCATTATGTCTACTGGGCTATGGCAATTTCTTTTTTTTTTTTCCCAGATTATGCCAATTTCATTTTTGGATGTTTATTTTCTTAGCGTCAGGCTTGTCCTAGCAAGGGTGTGAAGAATTTTTGGTTTTCTATTCCTTTTTGTATTTTAACATGGAATATTGGAAGGGAGAGAAATAAAAGATCTTTGAAAATCCTAGAAATTCTCCTGCTTTTCTCAAGGGAAACATTCCCATTTTCCTTCTCTTTTGGTATAGGGGATTTTTCAATTTTTCATTCTCTTTACAACCTTGTATGAAGTTTTTAGATGATTAGATTAAGTAGCTTCTTTTGTGTGGAATTCATCCACTTAAGGTGCTTCTTTTATAGAGAGAGTTGCTTTCAGAAAAAAAGCAATAATATTACTCACCCAAGAGCATTTAGATTTGATGCTTTTGGACGTTTTGGATAACTGTACTCTAGCCTGTGTGGTTGCATCAGAGGAAGCTTCAATATTTGATTGAATGTCATCTGTTACAATTCAAAAGAACAAAGACAGAAGTGCACAATTAGACACAAGAGATATCAGGGGAATGTACTTTTGTGGGTTTTTAGTATCTTACCAATAACTATTCCTTGCTCGTGAACTAGAACAGCTAAGTCTTTAAAAATTTCATTTGCCTGCCCAATTTGATCTTGTATGTCTCTGATACCTTGTTCTCGTTCCTCCATTATAGCTTCATTGAACGCAATTTCATTTCCTAGAAGTAATATCTCCTGCCTGCATATTTTCAACATCAAAGTTATTTGTTGTTCACAAAGGTCCTACCAAATTTCTTAAAAATAAAAAACAAGAAACCAGCATGGAGATATTGAAATATTTTCCAGGTTGTGCAATCGGATCAATAGAAAATTAGATAGGCTGAATAGTAGAAGAAAAAACACATTTTCAAAGAAAAAATAGACTTACTTATTTAGGAAGCAACAAAATAAACATACTCATGGCTCATAAGCCACTTATACCCCAGTAACAAAGTAATAGTTATTCCTCAGGTGGAGAGTGCATAAGCATGCAACAGTTTTGCAGAATAATAGACATCCTGATTAACTTGAGATCTTTGACAATGATATTGACCCATAGAAGTTCACATACCCTATTTGCCATTGCTCTAAATTCAGCCTCCACACTAGATCGAGCAGCCACACTCAGTTTCTTACTTCTCCAAGTAATTAAGTTCCCTCCCAAAAAGTGCAATAACCTAATGTGGAGAGGCATCCTATTCAAGAAAGGTACCAAGTTGATTATTAAAGCCTATATTGATACTGATTGTGTTGGATCTCTCATGGATAGATACCTTAAGATAGTGGAGGATTCTAAAGATAGCATGCATACGTTCTTCTCTAGGATCATGCATGAATTAACTTGCCACTCCAACGGCATAAGCTATGTCCAACCTTGTATGAGATAGATATATAAGTCTACCTACTAGTCTCCGATATCTTCCTTTATTAATCACACTACTCTCTCTCTTTCCCAATTATCTTGTAGTTTGGATCAATAGGAGTACTTCTTGCCTTGCTATTGAAACTTCCAGTTTCTTTGAGAAGATCCAAGACGTACTTTCTTTGAGATATGAAGATGCCCTTCTTAGAATAGGTCACCTCTATACCAAGGAAGTATTTGAGTTTGCCGAGGATCTTGATCTCAAATTCTCTGACTAGACACTTCTTGAGAGATTCATGTTTAACTTTATCATCCCCGATCACAATTATATCATCAACATACACCAGAAGGGCAATAACCATACCTTACTTGAATGCTTAATAAATAATGTGGGGTCTCCCCTACTTTGCTTGTAGCCCATTCCAAGTATTACTTTTGTAAATCTACCAAACTAGGCTCTTGGAGATTGTTTGTGATCATACAAAGCCTTTTTTAGTCTACACACTTGATTAGCTCCAAAGTTCTTGTCAAAACATGGTGGAGGCTCTATATATGCTTCCTCTTCTTGCTCCCCATGGAGAAATGCATTCTTCACATCGAATTGCTACAAACACCAATTAAAATTAGCTACAAGGGAGAGCAATACTCGTACCATATTCATTTTTGCTATTGGTGCAAAAATCTCTTGTTAATCAATTTCATAAGTCTGAGTGTACCATTTAGCAACCAAACTTGCCATGTATCTTTCAAGGGTTCCATCTGTCTTATACTTAAGAGTGTAGACCCATTTGCATCCTACCAATTTCTTTCCCACAAGTAAAGTCACAACTTCCCGCATGTTATTCTTCTTTAGTGCATTCCTTTCCTCTCTCATAGCTTGTACCCACTCCTTAGTCTCTAAAGCCTCACTTACCGAGGTGAAAATAGGAACTAAATCAAAAGCAGCAATAAAGGCTTTATGTTGAGGTGTTAGTTTGAAACAAACTAGGAGATGGAATGATGGGTACATTTCCTGCTAGGTTTTTGCAATGCAATAGGTAAATCTAAATCACAAAACTTAGGTTCATCAACAAATAACCAATCTAATATACCAACACTAGCATAAAATGTAAGAAAGCAATTTAATTGAATATCTACACAAAGAAGAAAAGATGACATATCTCTACTAGCAAGAAAAATGAAAATGATAAAACTACCACAGGAATCAATCCATATGTTAAGCGCCCACCTTTTATGTTCCATAAGGAATGGTTGGTTCTCCTGGTCAGTGCTAACTGCTGGAGATTGAATAGAGATAGTTCTGCTTCCAAATGCAGAGAAACAAACCGCATAAGACTACTGGAAGCTTTTACATGATTATAAAATCAAGAAACTAAGGTTGAAGATTTTACAGGAAAACATGTGATTGCATACGTTTGGCTCATGGAGGATGTCGCGGTAAAGGGTGAGTAAGTAGACTCACGCTCAGAAGCTAGCTGTTGAACTTTCTGGAACTCTTGCAAGGTAGTTTGAAAATCTCTTGCAAGCTTAGCATCTTCTATTCTCTTGCTTGGCTGAAAATTCAACCAGACAAAGTCAATTACTTATTTCAGTACATAGAGTAACTACTAAAAATTTGGAATTTCCAGTGTAGAACAAGCTAAATCTTGCAGAAAGTTCTGGTAGTCTTCCCAATTTGTTTCATGTGATATTACCAATAATGCAGAAATTAGTACATGAATAAACTCACTAGAGTTATATGAGTCTCAAGTTGAAAAACAATTTAGATCAATTCAACTGTGTACCAACACACCGAATCAAATTTGAATGAACATAAATCAATGCCCCATATAGCCTGCCTTGGTCCTAAAATTGACATATTGTTACCAAACATTTTTGTCCAAATCGGGGCAAAACACGAAACTACCCACCATCCTCACTTTCTGAAGGGTTTTCAATATAGTCTTACTTGGGATCCTACCATACAGTCCCTATCAATATATTGAAGAGCATTTCCAGCCATTGTACAGACCCACCATTCCACAACTCATTCATTTCAAACCTAAAACCACATGAATCATTAAACCCAGAACTGGCAGTGGAGCTTGTGATTACAGTGCCACAAGCAGCATTCAACCTCCAACTCGTTCCCACATGATCAATCATTGAGAGAAAAAGAAAATAACAAAATAAAAAAGGAACACAGGAAAAAGCTTATGAGGAAAGAAAAACACATATTTAACATGGAAAGCAAGATTCAGAAATCAGTGTCACTACATTAAAAATAGATTACAACATAGGTATGAACCAAATTTGCAGATCACTTCAATCAGAAAGAAATGGAAAGTGAAACAAAAGTTTCCATTTTCTCCATTGTGTCTCGTGTTATACATTAAAAGAATCAAAATAGTAATCAGAGAGTAAAAGGCAATTGCGGAGAAGAGAATGAAAGGCATAAAATTTTTACATCGACATTGGCAGAGCGGTCGGAATCACTGACGATTTTGAGCTTAGCAGAAGTTTCCTTCACCAACTGCATAATCCGTTGTCTTGTATCGACCCTGCATACCGCAACCGCCTCATCAGAAATCACTTGCATAAGAATTTCTAATACAAGTTGCGAAAAATTAAAGATGCAAGCGAGAGGGAGGCAAGTGAAAGCAACCAAGAGAGAGAGAGAGCGAGAGAGAGAGAGGGAGAGGGAGGGAGGGAGAAACAGACAGCTTTTGACGGTGATCGGGAGTGTCCTTAGCGGTGCCGACAGCGTCGACGAGCCTCCGGAAGGCAGCGACGGCGGTTTTGATCTGGAATATGCCGGCGGCCACGGCTTGCGAGGGACTCTGAGATGAAGAGGGGAAGGGCCTGGCGCCATTGTTCTGGAGATCCTGAAAACTCATGACTACTACTTGCGCTGAATTTGCGCTCCACAAAAGCTTCTAGGTCTCTCAATTGCAGAGTATGAGTCCGGCAAGAGATCAGGCGCTTGAAGTTCCTTCAACACGCAGTTGCTCTCACCGCCACTCTGCACACAACACTGTTGGTCTGATAAAGTCGGGAGCAACCCAACCCCACCCCTTCCCCCTGTTGTTATTATTTATTATTTATTATTTATTATTTATTATTAGCGGTTTCCCTTTCAAATTCCCAATCGCAAGCGTCAAAATTTTGGGGTGGGGTCTATACAATGAACGGTTATTATAATTTGAATTCGCCTGAACTGAAAGTAAAAAGTTTCAATTAACGGCTAATAACTAAATATCTAATTGTTTTTTTAAAAAAGTTATTAATAAGTTATTAAAAAATAGAATTAATGTTATTAATATAATTAAAAAATATTAAAATGGCATCATTGTAGCCCATTCTTCTATCGGGGGAGTGTTTTTAAATAAATTTAACTATCTCGGTAAAAAAAATTCATTTGAAAAAATCTAACAAATAAGTTCTCTCGAACAATAAAATTCCCCTGGAGAAACACCTTATACACTAACAGTTTGCATGACAAACACTACACATGCAATCGAGCCATTCTTTCATGAAATTACAAGGAGACTCTCTCCCTAACAACTACTAGTCTATTATCCTATATTGTTTCGCACAATGCAGCTTGCCTCACAAAGGCTCTCCTTCTCCTAGAAAATCACTCTTTTAAGGTGGTTTCTCATTAGTCTTTTTTCGTGTTTAACTCGAGACAATATCACGTTATCTATAAATGTGTGCCACGTGTCCTACTCACCAACTTCAAAGTGATATCTATACCTCTCAACTTGACATTTTCAAAACTTTTTTTTTCTAACTTTTCGACTTCTAGACACACATGCATACCTAAGTCACTTGTTATGTTTCTTCACCCAACCAAGTTAACCTACATCTTTCCAAGCATCATGCAAATATTTGACTTAAGTATCAGAGAACCCGTGTAAGAGAGACCCTCATGTGCATCTTAACTCGTTGTTGCCTTGCAAAAAAACACTATCTCGAACAACTACAATACTTTCTTGACAACTGTTCACTCTCCCAGACAATGGTAAACTCCTCCCAATCTTGTTTTCTACTTGGTTCTACTCTATCTTGAGTTGTCCCGGTACAAATTTCATTCTGATAACAACATACATCATCATAATAATTAATGCAATATTTAATACCCAAAACAAAATACAATAATTTATTTAAGAAAAAATAATTTAATTTAGCTGTCAAATTGCGATTGCATTGATTAAGGATGGTTTCTTGTGACAATATCGAATATAACTAGTCAACTAATTGACTAAGGGATAAGTTAATTAAAAGAGTTTATTGGTTAATCATACTATACTTACAATGGCAGATTAAAAAAATGTAAAATTTTATATATTAACCACAGTCAACATCCGTTAATTAATCAACTGATGGTTCCTTGTTGTTTGCTATTATTTTGTTTTTTTAATATTTACAATTATTTATTAAAATGATGACATCGTGAAGTCAATCATCACTTGATCTGTTCAATAGTTGTGTTCGTGGTTGGCTTTTCTTGATCCAAAGGCATTCCTAGTAGTCCTCTAACCCAACCTTATCTTGCTTTACTTGCAAAAGAAGGGTAGGAATTAGTCTTCTAATAGAATCTTTAATACTCAAATCAGTCACTAGATTGGAGACTACTTAAAATAATTAATGTAGAACTAATGAGGTACTTGACTCTTAGAAAGTTAAGCCCTTATATAAATACACTAAGAGACCAATAAAGAGTCATAATTGCATCATTCGATCAAGGTTCAAGGCCAATGGGTGTCTAAGATTGTGCCATGTAAAAAGTTAGGTTCGAGCCCATGGCCAATATTAGATGTGAAGTGAAGTGGGCCTCAGGCTTAATTTAAGTCTAAACCCAACACTTCAAATATAATTTTTATAAATTTGATCGATCTCTAAATTAAATCTAAACTTCTAATTTAGATCTCACTCAAGTGAAGTATATTTTTACATTTTTTTCTTGGAAAAGAGATGTTTATTATCATAAAATATATTTTATGAAAAATTATTAAAGATTGAGTTTAAATTTTTAAATTCATTTAATAAAAAGATTGAATTTAAATTTTAAAATTCTCAACCTATTTAGACACATTAATGCGTCCCATACTCTGATGCAAGAAAAAGTATCCTTGATGCCATTTGGACATTTTTTAAATATTTTTGTTTTTGAAATGGGAAAAAAAAAATTTAGACTATTTCTGTAATTTCAAAAACATAACTCAATTTTTTTTTTTATAAAATTTATTTAAATACATTATGGAGTTCATGTTTATAATTTTTTATATTAAAAATTATATTTATAAAAATATCTCTCTCTTTATATATTTTTTTTATTATATCCATTTTCCCTTTCTATTTTCATACAAGTTAAATTCTACACAAATGTTTGTGGCTTATATATAAATTTGTTTATACAAACTTAGATATACACTCATTTAAAAACTTGTTCTAAATTAGCAAACTCCATTTCAAAGAAAGAAAAAGGTCTAAATCAATCAAATTCTTGAATCAAACTGAATATTTTTCGAAATCTAATTAAAGAGAAAGAAAGGCATCAAAGTCCATTTCAAAGAAAGAAAGAAAGTAAAAAGAAATTGAGTCTTTAACAATACATCAGGACCTCCCAAACAAACTCCATTTTGGAGACGACAACTTTTGATTAATTGGTCGATAAGCAATATTAATGGCGCAATTAGTGGTCAACCAAATACAGAGTTCATCATGAGCACCCTGCAGATAGAGACAGCCAAAGCCATGAAAATGGCGGCCACTCTGCTCCTTCCACACGACATTAATGATGATGAAGAAGAAGAACTCGCAGCACCCCGCTCTGATGAGTTCCCGGAATTGGAATTATTAGAACCTGCACACATACAAACACCAATATTAATTCCAATTGAGCTTTGGACTCGGTGGCCGAGATTTGATTATATGTGTGTACCTGTAAGGCAGCTGGAGATGGGGTTGACGTGCTGGCCGCATCGGCCGGGAAGCTGCTGGGCCTGGGTGACGTTGATGCCGGCCTGCTCGGCTTGACGGGTGCCCCGGATGCTTATCATGCTGCACAGGCATTCGGGGTCGGATTTTATCACCCATTTCAGAGGGTCGCAGCAACTATCCGGCGGGTCTCCCTCGTTGTTCAGGTACCGGAAGCAAGGACGAAGCCGGTCTATACACGACGACGACGACGACGTTTCTTGGGCCAAGCTTAAATATTCGGCCATGATGAAGATATTCATTGCCAGCACAACCACGCCAAACCAGGTACAGCGAATTCCCATTAAACCCATCTTAATTAAATAATTAATCAAAATCTGCAGCTTCAATCAGATCACAGAGAGAGAGAGCTTGAGCTTGTGCATATGTCCATGTATGGCAGTCTATATATATATATAGGTATATATAAGGCAGCCATGCACGCATATATGCGATGAGAGGAGCTGCTGGTTGGAGTTGGTAACTGAACCGGTGGCTTACCAGTTGACTTTTTGGGATAGGAAGGCGGCGGTGACCGTTAAATACGTTGACCTACTTCTTGCAAAACAGAAACTCTGGAAAATTAAGTTGCCAAATTGTGGCTGACTGTTGCTATTATTTTTATACTTTTGGACAACGCTAATGTTAATTATTATTTTAAGAGTAATAACTAAGTTTTAATAAATATATCTTATTTTTAAATAAAATATATTATTTTTATTGTAGCCTATTCTTGAGGACATGATAGTTTATTCGGAGAAAATATGCTCTCCCTAAAGAAGAGAAGTTCTCCACCTTCGTTGTATAAAAATTGCATAGCATAAATCCAATTGAGTCATGAGTCATGCTTTTTGTATAGAAGATGTGTTATAAAAACACTCACAGGACAATCAAAATATCCATTTTGCCCTTACAATAAATGACCCAAATGCCCAATACCATCTTTCTCCTTCTGTCTCTCTCTCGCTCTCCCTCTCACACTGCCGACCCCAGCGGCAAGGCGACGGCAATGGTCGAGGTGACGCGATGAGGCAATAGGGCGAGACGTCAAAGGTTGCAGTGACGCGGCGAGGCGACAGCGAGAGCAAGCGGAGGCGAAGAACGGCAATAGATAAGGAAAGGGGGAGAGAAGGAAAAGGGGATGAACAAAATATATCACGATATATCATCCTTATAAGCATTCTATAAGAATGTTTCTATACAAATAGCATTTTCCATCGAGTCATTCTCCCAAGAAGAACAACAAGAGAAAAGCTTTTCCCCAGATAACTATGCCCTATTATTGTCTCGTGCAATGACAAGCCATCTCCAAGATATTTTTACCTCGAAAGACTATTCCTCTGGAGGGATTTCTCATTAGACCAAATCCATTCTTAGCCCAAGATAGCAACCTGCACTCCCCATGCATGTGTGCCATGTATCTCTTTCACCAGTATCGAAGAGGTATAAATACCCTTAACCTTGCATTTTGGAGGATCTTTAATCCAACCTTTCACATTCCATTTGCACTCACAACAAGTCACTTGCTTATTCTTTCGAAGGAACACCTTATATACTTCTCCCAAACAACTTAAGTAGCTTGTTTGTTTGTTTTACCTACGTCTTCATAATTTTCACCTGCTTATGCATAGCACCATAAAAGATCACATTTATTTGACTTAAGCATCAAAGGGCTCGTTGAAGGAATCCCCTAACTATTTTTTGTATCATAATCACTCTCCTAGACATCGAAGCTTCCCTTAGACAATTACATCCTTCTTTTACTTTACTCCCTAAGCTACTTAGTCAAGCCCAACATTTACTTATTTGAGAAACTCATGCTTAATGGTCTCTCCCTCGAACAAAGGGTTGAGTTCCCTCGAACAAAAGTGAACTCTCCTCTGAACAAGTAGTTAGCCATTTGCCTTCTAGTACTAGGTCATTTGTTCATTGTTGTGCTTTACCTCTCCTGTTCTACAAATATATTTATTGTATTATGATAACAATAATTTTTAATTTTAAAATAATTTTATTAGTTGATAATAAATGTGTTATATTTTGTAATATTTTGTTAATTAATAAAATTATTTTAGAACTAAAAACAATATTCCTTATCTAAAAATAAAGTGTATTTATTGAAACTTAACCATTACTCAATAATTAGTATTACAACTTGATTAGTAGTAAATTCTAGATATGAGTACTTTATTTTTGGTATTTAATTTTGAAATAGTAAAAGTATGAGAACTTACAAAATTAGGCCTTGTTTTGTTTGTTATTTTTAAGGCGTTTTCAGTTTTCAATTTTTCAAAACAGTGAAAATGTGTTTATTTTCATATTTTTAAAAACATATTTTCAAAAACAAAAAAAAAATATAAAGAAAACTCAAAATAATAAAATATTATTTTAGATATTTTCATCACAAATACGCTCAAAATTTTCAAAACACGAAAAATGTTATAGATAAAAAGAACGTATTTTTAACGATTTCAAAATAGACACTTAAAATGAATTCAAAACTAAAAATTGAATATAAAGAGAACAATCCCTTGCTTTTTTTATATTTTTTATGATAATATTTAATTTTTGCATGCAGGAGGGGAAAATATTTTATTATTTTTAAAAATTGCAGCATTTTGAGATTGCTCTCTTAAAAGAATTTTAAAAATCAATATTTAAACTTCAGCCAAACAAGCACTAAGCTTCCGCCTTCGGCTTAGTTTAAGCAAATGAACTAACTCAATTTATTCTGTACATTGTTCGTTCACCGTTTATGGCTCTTTTGACCAACTACATTCCTCTCAACAGGGAACACAACTTTCTTTAGAAAATGTGCATGCAGTAGTCATGTTCAGCCCTACAAATGGTCCCGTGCCTTGTACCTAGCAGGGGGATTAAGTTGTACGAAATTGACAAAATAATCTCCAACAACAAATTAAAGATAAGGAACGCACCATTTGTACAGAAGATATTTATAAAACCTTTTTACATGTGTAATAAATAATGATATTTTGAAATTAAAATATCGATTCGTGATATATCGCGATTTGTTCACCCCTTTCTCTCTCTCTCTCTGCGCCCGCCATCTCGCCTCCTCTCACAGCTGCAACCTCACCTCCTCTCTGCGCCTCGCCTCCTCACCGCTGCAATATCCAGCAACTGACGACTACCCAAACCAACCGAGGTGTAACGGGTAGTGACAATTGGCAAGCAGCGAGGGCGAGGCGCAAAGGCAAGGCAAGAGAGAGGCAGAGGAGATAGAGTGTGTGTTTTAGGTCATTTATCAAATGAGTAATTTGATCACTTCATTATTCTGTAAAGCTTTCTATACATTCTTTTCTATATAAATAACTTTATCCTAAAGATAATACGACTAATAACGATTTCTATCAAGATAGTCTCAAACAGTAAATATAGAGTTAAATTATAGAATCCAAACTTATTGTACCCATTAGTTGCCAAACTACGAAATAATTTTTAAAATAATATAAATAAAAAAAAAAACGGTGCATGGATCTTTTAAATTATGAGCTTGTGGTAAGTTTGAATAAGCATAGTAAGTTCTTCAAACCATTTAGGTGGTGTTCTCTTCATATTTCAGTTTTCAATTTTGAGTTTTGAATTAATTTTCAGTTTTGTGTTTTGAGTGTCCGTTTTGAAATTTTTGAAAACGTGTTCTTTTTGTTATTTTGAAAAACTGTTTCTTAAAACAAAAAAATAGAAAACGCGTTTGTTTTGAAATTTTGAAAAACATCATTTTATAATATTTTATTCAATAAATTTAATTTAAAATAAATTATAAATAATTATTAATAAATTATAAATTATTAAAAAAATTAATACAAAAAAATTATATTACATATCATATTACATATTCCTATTCAAATAAAACAAAACAAAACAAAAATCAAATCAAAAAAGAATTCAAAACAAAGAAGACAGAATAGATGAGGTCTCGCACGGAAGGGAGGCGATGATGGTGGATGCAATGCAAGAGAAGCAACGGTGGGCAGTAGACGGCGGCTCGCACGGCCAGTGGCGGGCGCGGTCGATGGCGGTGGTTGCGGTGGCAGTGGTTGATGCGGTCAACGATGGTGGCAGAGACGATGCTGTATGTTTTGGGTTTGTGATTTTTGGGTGTTTTGGACAGAAGAGATGAGAGAGAGAGAGAATGGATGGGGTATGCCAGATTTGGGGAGAGAGGGGTGGGTCAATAGCGGCTTTCAGCGGTGGCGGGCGAGGTAGACGGCGGCTCTGGTAGCAACGGAGATGGCGCGCAAGGTCGACGACCGCTCTGGCAGCAACAGAGATGGCGGTCGCGATGTTTGGCCTAGGAGAGAGAGAGGGGATTCGAGAATGGAGGCTGGAGCTGGGGCCGGGGCTTGGGATGGGGGGAGCGTCTGCACTGCGTGAGAAGAAACGCAGTTGTTTTCCGTGTTTTGATCTTTTACACGTGTTTTGGCTAAAAACAACTAAAACGAGTTTTTGTTGTTTTGGATTTTCTGTACAAAATTTTTACTTGTTTTTGAAAATGCGTTTTTGAAAATAACAAAGAGAACATGTTTTGAGTGTTTTGAAAAACTGAAAACAGAAAACGACCCGAAAACGAGATAGAGAACAGCCCCTTGGATGTTAACATTTTCAAGTCAAATTTAACGTTTTAACTTTTAACATTTATTAGGCCAATCAGACTTTAGGAAAATGCTATTGGTATACCCATTTTGTACATCTTGGATTACATAAAGGGGTATTATGACAAAAAAATCCCTCATGAGACGCATAGAGGCGCGTGAGGCGCATGTGAGGAGCAGGGTATTTTGGTCATAATACTCCCTTATGTAGCTCAAGATGTACAAAATGGGTATACATCTAGCATGATTCCAGACTTTAACGCTTCACTAAGTTTAGAAACCACTAGGTTCTCCAATCACCATCTGAGGTCAATACATCATCATCAAGCATTGATTCCAATATGTGGGGTACAAAATAATTTTTACACTTGCAACATAAACTGATGAACTTTCAAATTGTATCATGATAGCCAATAAAGAAGACAGA
This sequence comes from Diospyros lotus, assembly GCF_014633365.1. Lineage (NCBI taxonomy): Eukaryota > Viridiplantae > Streptophyta > Magnoliopsida > Ericales > Ebenaceae > Diospyros > Diospyros lotus. Next base: position 40,158,731 of record NC_068341.1, on the reverse strand, counting down.
TGGTAAATTCAGTAGCGCAAAAGCAGAAAACCACAAATTCTTCCATTGTTGTTTGAAACAAAAGCCTAGACAACGCAGAGGAGGTGATGCCATAAAATCTTATTATGTACAATATGCATACGGAAATGGAACCCCCTTTGCGGACCCGAAATCTCTCTATGCATTTGCCCACGGGCGAGTAAACGTCTACACAATTTACTTGGTGTCTTTCCAGGATTCAACACCCATGCTAAGAGAGAGAGAAGAAGAATTTGAAGGAGACCAGTTACACCACTAGACATAATAAGTCATGCCAACTTCAATAAGGCTAATGTGGGGAATGTTAAGTGCCACAGAAGGGCCTCTGCAGTTCTTTCGGAGAAACGAATATCCAATGTCAATAACAAGCTTCTTCAGAAATGATGAGGATCTTCTTGCCTTCACATATGAATGCCCCATTATGTAGGCAACCCCTGCTTCCTTTGCCTGGATCAATTCTAAAAGCTCCTCTCTAACTGCAGGATCCATCCCAGGGTTTGGTGGCAAATGAAACCTGACGTGGCGCCCTGTCATCTGTGCGCTCTCATCATCATAAGAAGACCGCAAACTCTGGAGAGTTAGGGACCTGATGCTTCGGGTAGTGTTGCCGGTGCTATAATTTTCTTGCTCAGAAACCAGTAGGCATGAGCTTGATTGAGTGGGCCTGGTGCTTATAACAGCCATCCTCCCATCAAATGATGCACTGTCAGAGCTCGATAGTGTTGGTTCCACGGCTTCCATCTGGATGAACTCTGCTATACTTTGGATGAGCCGGTTCTCAAAGTCTCCATCATCCCGTTGAATGTCTTTATAACCATACCTCACAATGCACCGGTACATCCTGTAGGGTCTCGGGCAAATACGGCCGATAAGGAACCGTTCATCAGGTGACACATAGGGCACTGGAACAGATTTTACACAAACAAAGACCAGCACAGTATGGAATGCTGGGAGATTGGTTACAAAGTGAGAGAAGATTGCAGGCACTCCTGTTGCCAATTCTGAGTATACGAGGCCTATTCCAGGTACACGGACAATACCAAGGCTAGGACCCAGCCCAAGTAGCCATCTCAACGGAACTTTATTGTGAAGATCAAAGTTATATTTCTTGCGAGTTCCATATTGCCAGACAAACATGATGATCATAAAGATGAAGGCGAGAACAAGAGAGACCCAACCTCCCTGCGGAACCTTCATGAGTGCAGATGACAGGTAGACACCCTCAATGAACCCAAAAAAGAGAAGGAATGTGGCCGCTAATAGAATGCTTCTCTGCCAGACGAAGACTAGAACAAGTGCCATGAGACATGTTGTGATAAGCATAACTGTCATGCAAGCAAGGCCTGGGAGCCAAAAGAAATAAATAGACAATAAGGGTAACCCTCAAAAAAACATAAAAAACTGCAGAAAGTGAGAAAATACGCTGGAGGAACTAAATTGAGAGAGAGAGAGGCTTTCTCTTGCCTATCATAAGAGTGGCAGATGTAAACCAGATCCCTTAGGTAGGAGTGCTTACGAGTGTGTTTTAAGTAAATATTGTGTGGGATCTGTTGCAACCATGTTTCTGTGTATATTTCACGCATATATCTTGGCACATTACCCTCTGTTATTTTTAACTTGTCATATTTTTAGCAAAGAAAAAATCAAAAGCAAAAGCTAGACGTATGTTCTTTATGTGAGATCTAAAGCATTCTCGTCTTATTTTTACTGTCCATTAATTAATTATCAGTTCTTTTTTTTTCAGGGACAGCTAAAGGAAAAACTACAGTGCAATGTGTAACTGCCGGGCTCAGGTTCTACTCTCTTTTATGAAGCATTTTGCTCTCTGTTGCATTCTTTTTTATGTTTCTTTTTCTTTAAGTCAGGGCAGCGAACACTGTTGTAAGTCTCCATATATGGCACAAGCTTTGTTTATGCAAGGGATATTTTTCCTGTGAGATCATGGGTGTCTGAACAGCACAAATGCATGAAGCAGGAACATAACAAAATTGGTAAGTAAGTTTAGAATTTACAATCCATTAAGCATGAGCTGAAATAGTATAAGATATATGCCAGGCAAGCCAGCTCAGTTCAGTGCTCATAGATCAGAGAAAGAAGAGGGGGAGGGGGGATGCAATTCTCACAATAGATATCTTTTTTTCGTCTGATAAGCACAATTCTTTTTACTATGAAGTTGATTTGACTTACCATAAGCATTTCCGATCAAAGTTGTATCCTGGAAACCAATAGCTATAGCAAGAGTAATGACCATGAGGATCCAATTTATTTCTGGTATATATATTTGGCCATAAATATGTCTTGAGGTGTGCACAACCTTGACCCTGGGAAAGCAACCAAGGGCATGGCATTGCTTGACAATGGAGAAGGTTGCACTGATTATAGCCTGACTTCCAACAATTGCTGCTAAAGTGGCAATAACAAAGACAGGCCAATATACAGCCTCTGCAAGAGAACCAAAAACCAAATCAAGATTCAGGATAAATTCATTTACAAAAAGATTAACTAACTTCCAAGTTGTTAAATAGAACAAACCAGGTATTGAGTCATAGAAACTGTTAGGAATGGCACTGATCTTTTTAGACAAGAAAGCAGCCTGGCCCATGTATTGTACAACTAAACAGGGGTATATCACAAAAGCAAAAGCAAGCTGCATAGGTGAGAAGAGTGATCAGACTATCAGATTACCATTTGAAAGAAACATAAATAAAAAAACGGATATAAACCAGTGCATATTTTTACTGATAATACATAAAGATCCTAGCATCAGCTTCTCCAGGAAATTTAATGCAAGATAAACAATAAATGAATGCATGAGAGAAGGGGTACGAGAGTAGTATGTGCCTCAAGTTTGAGACACATGAACTCTGCAAAGCCCAGAAGCTGGGTTGGAGAGGCAGTAGTAGTGGTGATATAACCAGTTGCTGGCAATGCTTGATCAATATGACCACTATCAAACTTTAGTCTGACACTCTCACAGAGTGAAATGGACTAAAATGACTGGCTCAAATGTTCCAAGCATTTGAACTACAGTAAACATACTAGTATTAACTTCTCCAATATTGATATGTGAAAAGGAATAGTTGAATGCAAGAAAAGAAGATAGGATTGAGACAGTAAAGCGTGTAGCATAAGTTGTTTACCATGCTACAAGATATCACTCTTTTCTTTTCTTGTTTTAACATAATTTTCTCCCTTAACTTGCTCTGATGCCATACAGATGACCCTGCTATGCTGGAGACCTTGTGCTCTGATATGTTAGGGGTCAGTGGCTCACATGTATGTTCCTTAACCCATTAGATAGAGACAGCCCTATTGTGCATAATCTAAGGCCTCACGTGCAGGGTTGCAAACAAGCTGAACCAAGCCCATAAAAGCTCAAGCTTGTTTGTTTAGAATTTGTTCAAGCTCGGGCTCAAGCTTGTTTATTTAGAAGCTTGTCAAGCTCAAGCATAGCTCATTTATATTAAACAAGCTTTATTTTAGTTCGTGTTTGTAGAAGATATAAAATTAGTGTATTTCAGTATATATTTCTCTTGAGTAATATATAATATGGGAAAAAATCTCAATTCTAAGAAAACACACATTATTCTGAAACATGTTCCAAGCAAGCCTATAAACGAACTTACAAACAAGCTTGTTCACGAGCCCAAACACGCCAAGTACCTTAAAGCTCTTGAAAATCAAGATCCAACTTGTTTATCTAACCAAATAAATGAGCACTAATTGAGCCAAGCTTCAAACCGTTTGCAAGTAGCTCTGTTCACTTGCAGCCTTACTTGTGTCATCCCAAGTGCTAAAAGAACCCTCCTATGGGACTATAGGGCAGCACTTCTACTCAGGCAGTCCAGCAGCTGCCCCTCTATTGCAGGCTACCTACCCTAGCAGCCCTTACGCCGGCTTCTTATCAACTTACAGACCTAACCTATATGCCATTATGTAATGCCAACACAATTTCTGCTGGTGAATCAGGCATAAATCAAAAATGTGGCCAAGACAATGCTCATGCATTCCATGTTTAAGGTCTGGGGCATCACAAGAAGCTTCCTCCATGCAGATGGCATGCATCCAGCGTTGAGAAAAGAGAACTGCAAACCACAATAGCTGGGGAGAGAACCAGCAGTTGTGGTAATGCGCTACCAGTACAAGTACCGATAATGCTTGACCAATAGGTAGCCCTTCCAAACCTTAGCTTCTAACTGCCCCGCACAATTGCATTGACTACACAAACTACCTCAACATTAGGATTTAGATCAAGAATGGAGATCATTGTGGATCCTAAACCAGTATCAGAGCACCACTGTACCAGTAACGATTCTTCATTGTCAACATCTGGCCTTAGTAATTGGAAGCATACAGATCAGATAAGGACTTACCCGTATTGACAAGGCAGTGAAGTGGCCAAGATCTGCAAACATTGCTTCAGTACCTGATGAGAACCAACAAGACTCAGCAAATAAGTTGCATGCTTAAATTAAAAATATTGATATTGCCAAGTTTGTTAAGTAATAAATTCTTCTTAATTATCATCTTGACCCCAAAAAAAGGCAGAAATTAAACTAAATCCAATTCCCCCAAACCAAGAACATTATCCATATCTGGAAACTGAAACAAGCAAGAGGTGCATGAACCCTACGTACCTGTAACAGCGAGAAGAACCCCTCCAAGTGAAATCCATCCATCTTTACCAGTCTCGTGAAAAAATTTGATGATATAATGAGGAGAAAATGCATATACGATTTTGGGGTTCCAATATATGGTATTGTACAGGCCAATGGCAAAAATTGATATCAACCAGATAATGACAATGGGTGCAAATATAAAAGCTACCCTGTGAGTTCCATAATGCTGCAAAGCAAATAAGCCAACCAATATGACACAGGAAAGCAGAAGCACTTGACCTACAAGAAGTTGGATCCACAATTAGAAAAATAAAATCAGCAAATGAAAACCCCAATTAGACCATGTCAAGATATAAATGGAGCAACTAGAACTTAACCAACAACCTACCATTAGTCAACATATGGTGATTAACTTGAAGCCCTGATACTGATGATAAAACTGCAATAAAGAACAAAACCCCAATCTCAGAAATCTCTTCACTCCACAAGAAAATTCTGGAAGGAACAGTAAAGTTCCCAAACTTCAACAGTTGCCCAAAAAGAAACTACAGATGAAAAACAAAAGAAAGGACCTTTTGAAGACAGGAGTCTCTAAACAGAACCACATGCAGAACAGAAAATGCTACTAAACAGACTATTCAAATTGACAAAAGTATCTACAATACTATTTCTGCTATTTATATTTGGAAAATGAAATTTGCGAAAGGAATTAATACGGGGAAACATTAATTCAGGAAATAATGCATAGATGTTGAACATGATTTCAAGTGGAAGTAGGCCACAAGGTGAACCAAGACGACCCCCATCTAATGAGTGCAAAATATTTTTTGTAGTACAACGTATTAAACTTTAGTCAGCCAACTGAATCACGTGATAAGTAGTGTTTTCATGTAATAATATGTGAGTTTGGTGAGCAGTAGAGACACAGAACATAAGAAAACAAGAACAATAAGAAGGAAATATCAAAATATTGATTTTAAGTTTACTGAAACACTCGCAAACTAAATCAGCATTCAAAATATAAGTTCACAATGCAATTTAGTAAAGTTCATAAATTTCACCATAGAGCTGAAGTGTGGATGGTGGCATAGTTAAGAAATGTTAATTCATTCAACTTGATAGCTTAGGTAACATAACAGATTACCAGAAATTGCAGGAGTAATCACGCCATCACCTATCACCATACCAGCCCCTAGTAACACCACAATAAGTAGAGCTGTGCGAAGTTTTTTATGCTTTTCAAGAAATCTCTTGAGTGGTAAAGATGATGACAAGCCCTGTCTTGAGGGGCCATATCTGTAAGCAGACAGCTCCTCATCGGCTGCTTGTTGATTGGGAAGTAAGCTAAGCTTTGCATGCCTGCAAAGCAGCGAGTATAGAGCAAATGTCCCACCTGACATGGATTAAATTAGATCATTCAAGATATAGGATAAGAGAAGCCTTATCATCAGCAATTAATGGAAACAGAGTCTCCTCATACCTTCACCATTATCATCAGCACTCAGTACAATGAACACATATTTGAGCAAAGGAATTAATGTAAGAGTCCAAAAGATCAATGAAAATGCACCAAATATTGCTTCCTCATTCTGATGCTTCTGCAACTTCCCTACAAAGATGCTTCTGAAAACATACAGAGGTGAGGTGCTCAAGTCTCCATATACCACACCAAAGCTCTGGTATGCAAGCATTAGATTCCTGGAGAGATTCACCCATGAAAACTGCAAGGGCATATATAGTAAGTTCAGTTCAAGTTTAGTTAAAATTGATGTATTTTTTAGACAATAATCAACAATTTTCACATTAAATAGGATGTCAAACCAAAGACATTGCGCAAAATAAAATAGTGAAATCCAAGAAACATAATTGAGCATCGTTAGTGTTCAAGAATCAAAACACAGATTTGACATTCCCAGGGTTATCTAGTGCACAAGTAAGTGTGAGCATCCACAAGGATTCGTCATCATCCTGCTTGCAAAAGGAAAAAAGAGCAGATCTTTTACTTTCTCATTACGTCACCCTAGCCATTTTGCACCATCCTTGCCTTGAATATTGCTGTTACTTATTATTGAAAGAATCATTGACTTCTATGGCAGCTAACATCAAAAATCATAGTTCCCTTCTCGTTCTCAAATTCCTCACCTCTTTTTTCTCACATCTTCCCTTGCTTCTTACTTTGTCTTTTCTTATTTCACGACTCATCCATCTCAACATTCTCTTCAATTTTTTTGCTGACACATTGCATACCATAAACGCTTGCCATCTTTTATCTCTTTGTCGTCAGTATTGATGGTGTCACTCATGTACCCCTACTTCAATAAGATTTCATTCACTATGTTTGGCATACGTCACAACCCCAAGGATCCCTCAAGGATATAGTAGTAATTATGTATTATCTGTAATTCTCTTTAGTTGTCCTTTGCCATAGCAGTTTGTACCTTTCAATTGTATAGGATAACACAGCCTATTGTCAGGATCCTATGTGGAACACGGGGCAAATTTGTATTTTACTTCTTATGATTGTAACAGTAGGCAGTTAAGTGCTGTTGTATTCTAACAAGAAGCAGTTAAGGATGTTGGGCTGGCAGTTAGAAGGTTGTAGGAAGTTGTTAGTACTGTTGGAGGGTGTAACAACCAGGCTGTTAAGATTGTAACCACCAAAGATTGGCGGGAAAGGGGCTATATAAGGGCTCCCAATTCAATAAGAAAACTAACGAATTTCATAACCAATTGATACTCTTTTCCCCTCTCCCTTGGAACTCCCTGTTTCGTCTCTCTCTCTCTCTCTCTCCCTTTGTTCTCCCTCTTCTTCTCTCTTTCCTAACCCTAATTTCCCTCTCAAGAGGAGAAATTACTCCCGAGGTCCTGACAAATTGGTATCAGAGCTCAAGACTTGGCCTACAGTTGCTGATTTGGAAGCAGAAAACGATGGCGGACGGCACAAGGATGAAGCAAATGGAAGCACAACTTCAACAAGTTAATGTAGCAATGTCAGCCATGCAAGGATTTGATCCATCGATGAAACAATTGATCAAAAGTTGGATCAAGCACTCTCGCATATGCGCGAGGAAGTGTCGAGCCAAATCTGATAAGTTTGAGAGCAGCTTCAAAGCTTCATGCTCATGTTCGCAGGATAAAATTAGGTACGATTATCTCCTAATTTTCCTCTAAAGGAACAATATGAGCCAGTTTTGACCGGGCTCGGACCAAGCCCAAGGATGATAGAAATGGTGGAATTAGAAGCTAAAACCACAGCGTCACGAGAAGGACTTGAGGATTGAGAAACCAGCAGGTGGAAAGGAATGCAGACAGCACCGCCCCATCCTCAATTTCCCATGCCAAAATTGGATCTGCCTATGTTCAAAGGACAGAATCCACAATGGTGGACCCGAAGGTGTGAAAATCTATTTGTTCTTTATCAGACCCCAGAACACCAAAAGATCACTTTGGGGGCAACTTACTTGAACGATGTGGCCGACTCCTGGTTTCAGGATTGGTACAAGTCGCAAGGAGGCAGTAATTGGTTAGAATTCATTGAGGAATTATGTACCAGGTTTGGGGACCAGAATTTGGCAGATGTCGTGGAAGAGTTTAATAAGCTGAAACAGGTGGGAACGGTTCAGCAATATCAAGAGAACTTTGAAGAACTTAAGTCCATTATGCGCAAAATAAATCCTGGTCCGAGTGAGGCCTATTTTGTTTCAAGTTTCATTAGTGGCCTGAATGATGAACTCAAGCCATGCAATGACCAAAATCAGTCAAGGAGGCAGTTAAAGTGCTCGGTTACAAGAGATGTTGGTGGAAGCCCTGATGAAGAAGCATAAATTTTCTTTTTTGTAGTAATCAGGTGACCTTCAATCGTGGGAGTGGTAAGGAGGCAATGAAAATTGGCCCGAGCATGAAAGGCAATGTTGTTCCGCTAGTGACAGTGGGCAATCAGTCGTTCGAAGGCTAATCGGGAGTATTTGAGCAATGAAAGCAGGTTGGTCAATGTTACAAGTGTGGGGATCGATATCAATACCTACCGGGGCATCAATGTAGAAAACAACTGCTGATGTTGGAAGGAGGTGAGGAAATACTCACATCAGATGAAGCTCTAAAGGAAGAAGAGATTGTGGAAGAAGAAGAAGAAGAAGGGGATGGGAAGATCTCCTTACATGTGTTAAGGGGTCTGGTGAACAGTAAAACCATCAAGGTGGGAGGGAAGGTGAGAAATCAGAAACCCATGGTTTTGATCGATAGTGGGAGCACGCATAGCTTTCTAGATGAAAAACCGCAAAGAAGTTGGGGTGCACAGCCACTAATGTGCAACCATTAACGGTAACAGTTGCAAATGGAGGAAAGATGGTAAGCAGATTGTCATGTATGAATTCCCGCTAGGAAATACAAGGAGAAACATTTTTGATGGATCTGAGGCTATTGAAGCTTGGAGGCTGTGATGTGGTATTGGGGATAGATTGGATGAGGACGATTAGTCCCACCAGCTTCAACTTCAATAAGCTGGACGTAACTATCACGAAAGATGGAAGGGCAGTGACTTTGATTGGGAGCGTGGACAATGGGTTGTGCAAGATTATAACCGGGAAGAGGTTAGGGAGGCTGTTGAAATCAAGGCTGAACCAGGTGGCGCAGCTGTTTTCACTGCAAGCCACTGGAGAATAAGAGGAGATTCAACCGCAAGTTGGACAGTTGCCGATAACAGTTAGCAGCTTGGTTCAATCATCATGGCAAGTACAAGAATCTAACTCTTTACATAAATCGTTGGAAGAATTTAAGGATCTCTTTGCAAAACCCTTATCCTTACCCCCCAAATGTGCATTTGATCGTGCCATCCCACTTAAACCTAATTCGGAACCTGTCAATGTTTGTTCCTATAGGTATCCGCCCAAACAAAAGACTGAAATCGAAAACCTTGTCAAGGAAATGTTATGACAGTCCATTATCCAACCTAGCCATAGCCCATTCGCTTCTCCCGTCCTTCTTGTAAAAAAGAAAGACGATTCATGGCTGTTCTGTATTGATTACCGCCAATTGAACTCTATAACCATTGAAGACAAATTTCCTATACCCATAATTGAAGACCTCCTAGATGAACTCAAACATGCAAACATTTTCTCCAAATTAAACTTGCGGGCTCGTTATCATCAGATCTGTATGAGGCCAGAAGACATTCATAAAACAGCCTTTCAGACACACCAAGGGCACTATAAGTTCAATGTCATGCCCCTTCATTTAACAAACGCCCCCTGCAACCTTCCAATCACTAATGAACTAGATCTTTAAGCCTTTTCTACACAAATTAGGCTTGGTTTTCTTTGATGACATACTGCTTTACAGCCCAACCTTTGACCAACATCTCAGCCATCTCTGAACTGCATTTGAGATCCTTAAGTTTAATCAATTATATGTGAAAAAATTGAAGTGCGCATTTGCCCAAAGGCAGGTTGAGTATTTGGGGCACATCATTTCAGCCCAAGGAGTAAGTACAGACCCAAACAAGGTGGCAGCTATGCAGAATTGGCCTCGGCCTGCAACTATGAAGGCACTGCAAGGATTCTAAGGGCTGACAGGATTTTATCGGCATTTTGTGCAAAATTATGGGATCATCAGTAAGCCATTAACAGAATTATTGAAAAACATAACTTCCAATGGAATCCCCAAGCAAAAGAGGCATTCGAGCAGTTGAAAAGGGCAATGAGTTAGGCTCCTGTTTTAGCCTTACCCAATTTTAGTCAGCCCTTTGTACTGGAGTGTCACAGCCCTAGGGTTTGGCTAGGGTTGTGATAGGAATTTGGAGGGATTTAAGAAGAGAAAACAGAACGGGAGGGAGATTTAGAACTAAAATAGAGAGAATTGAGGAGGAAAGAGAAGAAGAATTGAGAGAGAGAATAAAGTTTGAAATTCATTCTTCAATTCAAGCATATCCTCCCATCCGTTTACATAGCCTTATATAGGCATATTTGCTTCTAACTAACTGCATAACAGCACCCATGTGCTTATAACCAATAGCTAAAATATCTAAAATATCTTCTAACAACTATTATCAACCTATTACTATATTGCCCCTCAATAGATTCTTGGGTCATGACAATTCCCTTCTCTCTCTTTCTTAAGGACAAGAAAGTTCTGAACCGAGGGGGGGGGGGGGGAATTATCAGGATCCTATGTGGAACACGAGGCAAATTTGTATTCTACTTCTTATGATTGTAACAGTTGGTGGTTAAGTGTTGTTGTATTGTAACAAGAAGCAGTTAAGGATGTTGGGTTGGCAGTTAGGAGGTTGTAGGAAGTTGTTAGTACTGTTGGAGGGCATAACAACCAGGTTGTTAAGATTGTAACTGTTGGGTTTTTTGCATGGAGGATTCTGTCTAGAAGATAAAGAAAACAGTAGAACTCATTTGGAGAGTGAATGCGAATGGAATTTTCTAAGTTAGAAAGTAGTTAACTTAGATGTTTATCATAAGGGATATTTTAGTCTTTGTGTAGTCTAAATAATAGGCCTTGTAATTAACGCCCCTATGATCTATAAATAGGAGGCGAGGGTTAGGCAGTTGGACATAACATTCATTCATTCAATTATGTCTCTAAATACAAGTGAGACTGTCGAGAGGGAGAAAAGACTTAGAGAGAAAGTTAGTCTTTGTAATCTCGTGTGAGGGCAATGAACTTGTACGATAGAGAGTTGAGAGTTCTTGTAATCTGTTTTCAATGGTTTCTAGTGGAATTGCTCTCAGGATTTGCGGCTAGATGTAGGACTGATCCTTGATCAGTTCAAACCAAGATAAAAGCTTGTGCCTACTGTTTGGTTTGATTGTTTCTTTCTTTAATCTCTTTGTTGTTCTTATATTTCCAATTTATATTTTCTATTGTGGGTTGGTTTCGGGTGAGAAGTGTTGAGAGATTTGACAAGCTAAAGTATTGAATTGAGTTTCTAAGAGCTCGTAATCCTAACAGTAACCACTAGAGATTGGCGAGAAAGGGGCTATAAAAGGGCTCCCAATTCAATAAGAAAACTAACAAATTTCATAACCAATTGATACTCTTTTCCTCTCTCCCTCAAAACTCCATGTTTCGTCTCTCTCTCTCTCTCCCTTTGTCCTCCCTCTCCTTCTCTCTTTCCTAACCCTAATTTCCCTCTCAAGAGGAGAAATTACCATGCTAGGACACAAGGTCCTGACACCTATAAATAGGCTAGATCAATTAGAGAATGTCATGGTGTTGAATGATATTGAACAATGATTTCTCTCTCAATTGTTTTGATCTCTCTCGTTTCCTCTTATCTCACTCTCTTTCTTTGTTCTATCTGCATTTCTCCCTCTATTCTTGCTGTCATCTCCCTCTCTTTCATTCTAATTCTCCCTCCATCCTATCTAATCTTCCCTCAGTTCCTTCCTAAATTCCAATCTAAACCCTAGGTAAACCCTAGGATCATGACAGCATAGTCCTCTGAATAATGAAAATTAATGTTCGACACCACCTGGAAGTTATTTTTAGTTAAATGTAAACCTAAGTTAATTCAATTAAATGCAGTACCACCACAGCAAAGGCACAAAGTGGAGCCACTTCTAACCTTCCCTTCTAGGATACAGATTACCCTAGTTGAACAGGATAAGCAACACATGTGCATGCAAACAAAGACAAGCTTTTCACCTTGAAACATGACTCCATACACTTGAGAGTTGAGATGCTGTTTTGCATGACATCTACTCATGCATATGTTATTCTTCAAAACGGTATCGTGGCCAACTTAATAATTGTATTTACAAATTGTAAGCACTTAAACAAGAATATTGTGGAATATGTGTTCTCAGTGATAACTTCATAAGCCATAAGATTTCTTAATAGCAATATTAAAAGGGTAGATTACACTACTAACCACCCCTAAGGTTTGACATAATTACAGGGTCCTCCCCTCTAATTTGGGAAGAAATTACAGGTATCTCTCTTGAGGTTTAAAACTTGTTAAATTTTTCAAAATGCCAATAAGGCATGGTATAGTACCCCCTCCTTCCCCCCCCCCCCCCCCCCCACATTAACCATTGAAAATCTAAGAACAAAGAGGAGGTGCATACAATTCTAATGAAATGTACCCCAATTCACTCCACCATGTGCACCTCAACCTAGTGGTGTGATTAAAAGAAAAATTATCATACTTCACTAGATATGGTGAATGCTATGTTGATTAGTTCTGATTTGCCTAATAACTTATAAGGTGAGAGCTTTTATTCAGCATGTCATATTTTGAATAGAATCCTTATTAGAACTCATGAATTATGAAAAAATAAATAAATAAACCTGGCTATAAATGTCTCAATGAGTGATATCTTCAAATTTTGTAAGATCCAAAATGAATTTAGCAGATCCTCTAACAAAGGAATTGCGTAGACACTAGATAGTTAATTAGAATCATTGAGGAGAATGGGACTGAAGTCCATAAACATGGAAAATACTTTGATCCCATATGAGTACAACAATTAATGAGTAAAAGTTTAATGAATTTTAGAAGGTACCCCAAGTTAGATAGAGGGGTCAGAAGCCTGATCTGCTTCATGAAGTATTGATGCGATCACCAGTCAAGACCCGGCCCAAAGTTGACCCGACCACGTCGGAACAATATTTTAATACTTCTTAAGTTTTAGAATTCTACTTGATTTAGGATTCAATTTCATGTTTCTATTTGATTTAGGATTCTACTTCATATTGGATTAGGATTTATTTCTATTAGAATTTTAGTTGGATTTTGTTTACAAATATTAGATGGATTTGGATTAGCCAAATACTATAAATATGCCTAGGATCTAGAGTTTGTAATCAAGCTTTTCTTAATCAAATTTCAGCAACCTATTTGGGTTTTCTTAGCAAAACAGTCTTGTTTTTGCGTCTTCTTGAAAACCAAGTTTCGGCCATTGAAGTTTGCTCTTTCAAGAGTCTATTTTGGTGTGTTTTTTCACACACACGCTACACGCTGCGTCAGGTGGTATCAGAGCGGTTAATCAACCAATCAGATGGCCAATCTTGAAGGTAATGGTAGCAACCAGCCTCGTGACGATGATTAGTGGTTGTCTGCAGTTTGGAGAGCAATCGAAGAACAGCAGGAAGTAACTTGTACTATCCAGCAGCGATTGGAGCAACTTAGCAACTAATTAGGCACCTTACTACGAGTTGATGATGACAAAAACCTGAATAATGGGATGAATCAAGCCGGAGCGAGAAGACCACTCATTAATCATGTCCTTGTTAATCCTAGAAGACCATTGAAAATAGCGATGAAGATGATGATTTTGGTCGAGCAATAGCTAACCCTGGTGGTAGAGGGGTTAGGAGGAATGCGCATCAGCACAACCATTGGGGCAACGATGAGTATAAACTAAAAGTTGATATTCCTACCTTTAGTGGAGATCTTGATATTGAAGGGTTCCTGAATTGAATCACTGGGGTTGACCGTTTTTTCGAATACATGGAGATCCCAGATGAACGACAAGTAAAATTAGTGGCTTACAGGTTGAAGGGCGGTGCATCTGTTTGGTGGGAGCGATTAAGAGAAACGAGATTGAGGGAAGGCCGACAACCAGTTCAGACATGGAGACGAATGAAGCAACTGTTAAGTGGTAGGTTTTTACCCCCTGACTATGAACAATATATGTTTGAAGCTTATCAAAGATGTGCACAGGGAATGAAGAGTGTGAATGAATATACCTCTAAGTTTCTGCGATTGGCGGAGAGAAACCAATTATCAGAAAGTGACAATCAACAAGCAGCTCGTTACTTGAATGGATTGAAGTCTACTATTCGTGATAAAATTGGGGTTCAAATGGTTCTGAGTGTGCAAGAAGCAAGGAACTTAGCTTTAAAGGCTGAGTTAATGTTGAGTGAGAGAGCTCGTAATGACAACTATCATCGGTATAGTGGGAATGAAAATAAACAAGCAGCTTTTGATAAAGGCAAGTCGGTTCAGGGAGCACAACCCTCCAATCCACCCCATACAGTCAACCCTAATAAGACTACAATGGGGGGAAACGTTCGAGGTACTACTTCTAATATTCAAAAATCCCCTAATCCTTATGCAAAGCTTATTCTTTTAAAATGTTTCAAGTGCAATGAGGTTGGGTATCGATCTAGTGATTGCCCATGGAGAAAAACAATTAACATTGTAGAAAGGGAAGAGGAAGATGTTGCTGAAGAGGAAGTATATTGCGAGCCTGATGGGGAGGATGACGAAGAAGATTATGGACATGAGGAATATACCTGTGTAGTTAGGAAGTTAATGCTATCTCAAAAGAATGAAGATACTAATCAACGGCATAAGCTTTTTCACACGAGGTGTACGGTGAAAGGAAAAATCTTTGAGTTGATTATTGATAGTGGAAGTCAAGAAAACATCATAGGAAGAGACGTGGTGGCAAAGATGCAGTTAACTCCTGAAAAACATCCAAGCCCTTACATGATTGGATGGATCAAAGAAGTTGGTGGCATACATGTAGATGAACGCTGCAGGGTGCCTTTCTCTATTGGTAAGTACTCCGATAAAGTCTATTATGATATTGTTGATATGGATGCTTGCCATATTTTATTTAGGAGGCCTTGGCAATTTGATGTGGATGCTAAGCACTCGGGTAGGAAGAACACATATCAGCTTGAAAAAAAAATGTGTGTTATACTTTGTTACCCATAGTGGAAAAGAATCAAACCAAAGCTTCTAAAGTAGAGGGGCGAAATTTTCTTACCATTACACATAAACACATTGAGTTTGTGAGAGAGTGTAAGGATACTCGAGAGGTTTAATTATTGGTTATCAAGGGAGAGAGTGTGAGTGAGCCACTAAAGGTGAATCAAATTCCAGTGGAGGTGCAGGGATTGTTGGAGGAATTTCATGATGTGGTTCCTGAGGAGTTGCCTAATGAGCTACCTCCCATGAGAGATATTCAACACCACATTGACTTGGTTCCTGGTGCTAGCTTGCCTAACCTACCACACTACAAGATGAGTCCTAGGGAGAATGAGATTTTGAGTGAGCAGGTAGAGGAATTGTTGAGAAAATGGCACATTCATACTAGCATGAGTCCATGTGCAGTGCCAGCATTATTGACACCAAAGAAAGATGGGAGTTAGAGGATGTGTGTTGACAGTAGAGCCATCAACAAAATTACTATTGGGTACAAATTTCTAATTCCTAGGCTCGACGACATGCTTGATCAACTTGATGGGGCTGTGATTTTTACCAAAATTGATCTTAGAAGTGGTTATCATCAAATCAGAATTCGACCTGGAGATGAGTAGAAGAGATCTTTCAAGACGAGAGATGTGTCGTTTGAGTGGTTAGTCATGCCCTTTGGACTAACCAATGTACCAAGCACTTTTATGAGACTAATGAATCAAGTATTACGCCATTTCATTGATAAATTCGTTGTGGTGTATTTTGATGATATTTTGATATACAGTAAGTCTATTAATGAGCATGAGGGGCATATTCGAGATGTGTTGAGTGCGTCGAGGGAAAACAAACTTTATGCTAATTTGAAGAAGTGTACTTTTATGAATGAGAGCTTGTTGTTCTTGGGCTTTGTTATAAGCAAAGAGGGCGTAAAGGTAGATGAGGAAAAAATGCGAGCTATTAGAGAATGGCCAACCCCTAAAAATGTCAGTGATGTGCGAAGTTTCCATGGGTTAGCAACTTTCTATAGGCGATTTATCAAACACTTTAGTAGTATTGTGGCTCCAATTACTGAGTGTTTAAAGAAAGGAAAGTTCCATTGGGGTGAAGAACAAGAGCAAAGTTTCACCTTGATAAAAGAGAAATTATGTACCGCTCCTGTCTTAGCTTTGCCAAGCTTTGACAAATTGTTTAAGGTTGAGTGTGATGCAAGTGGAGTGGGAATAGGTGATGTGTTGTCCCAAGAGAAGAGACCAATTGCATTTTTCAGTGAGAAGTTGTGTGAAACCAAAAGAAAGTGGTCCACTTATGATAAGGAGTTTTATGCAATGGTGAGGGCTCTTAAGACATGGGAATATTACTTGATTGCCAAAGAATTTGTTCTTTACACGGATCACCAAGCTCTTAAGTACTTGAGTAGCCAAAGGCAATTGAGGAGTGATATGCATGCTAGATGGTTTGCTTTTATTGATAAATTTTCATATAAAATTGTGCATAAGTCGGGACAGCATAATCGAGTGGCGGACGCTTTGAGTAGGCGTGTGGATTTGATCAAGACCCTTAGTGTTGAGATTGTTGGGTTTGAGTGCTTGAAAGAATTAATGCGACAGACGAGGATTTCAAACATGTGTGGGAACAATGCATGTCTCAGCAACCGTCAGGAGATTTCTATGTGCATGATGGGTTTCTTATGAAGGAAAATCAATTGTGCATCCCTTGCACATCTCTTCGTGAGAAAATTATTCGAGATTTGCATGATGGTGGCTTAGCAGGGCATCTTGGCAGAGACAAGACTATTGAAGCTGTTATGGGAAGGTATTACTGGCCAAGAGCAAAGAGAGATGTTTCTATTATTGTGGCGAGGTGTTATATATGTCAAACAGCTAAGGGGCACTCTTCTAACGCCGATCTCTACATGCCATTGCCTGTTCCCAATGCTATTTGGGAATATTTGTCTATGGGCTTTGTGTTGGGTCTACCGCGAACCCAACGAGGTATGAATTCTGTTTTTATAGTGGTTGACAGATTTTCCAAGATAGCGCACTTTCTCCCATGTAAGAAGACAGCAGATGCAGTAGCTACAACCAAACTATTTTTCAAGGAGATTGTTAGACTACATGGAGTTCCTAAAACTATTAGTTCGAATCGTGATACAAGGTTTTTGAGTCACTTCTGAATTACCTTGTGGAGAATGTTTGATTCATCTTTGAATTTCAGCAGTACAGCACATCCCTAGACTGATGGACAAACAGAGGTGGTGAATCGTACCTTAGTAAATCTGATTCGCAGTATCTGCAAAGATAAGCCAAGACAATGGGACCTAGTCATAGCTCAAGCGGAATTTGCCTACAACAACGACGTGCATAGCTCAACAGGAAGATCACCATTCACTATCATATATATGAAAGTTCCTAATCATGCATTGGATTTGGTAAAATTGCTAGAGGTACTAGGTTTCAGTGTTGCAGCTAGTGACTTAGCTGAACACATTCAAGCAATTCAGGAAGATGTCAAGCAAAAGTTGCACGAGGTGAATAAGAAATACAAGGCAGCAGCTGACAAGCATAGGAAGCACAAAGTATTTGCGGTTGGAAATGAAGTCATGATATTCTTGAAGAAGGAACGGATTCCTGCAGGACAACAGAACAAACTCAAGCCAAAGAAATATGGTCCTTACAAGATTACAAAGAAGATCAATGATAATGTTTATGTTGTGGATTTGCCAAATTATATGGATATTTCCAAAACATTCAATGTTGCTGATCTTTCTTTGTATTTGTCGGACGTTGAATTGTCATACCTAGATCATAATTTGAGGACGAATTCTTCTCAAATGGAGGTGAATGATGCGGTCACCAATCAAGACCCGGCCCAAAGCTAACCCGACCATGCCGGAACAATATTTTAATACTTCTTAAGTTTTAGAATTCTACTTGATTTAGGATTAAATTTCATATTTCTACTTGATTTAGAATTCTACTTCATGTTGGATTATGATTTATTTCTATTAGGATTTTAGTTGGATTTTGTTTACAAATATTAGATGGATTTGGATTAACCAAATACTATAAATATGTCTAGAATCTAGAATTTATAATCAAGATTTTCTTAATCAAATTTCAGCAACCTATTTGGGTCTTCTTAGCAAAACAGTCTTATTTTTGCGTCTTCTTGAAAGCCAAACTTCAGCCATTGAAGTTTGCTCTTTCAAGGATTTATTTTGGTGTGTTTTTTCACACACGCGCTACACACTACATCAAGTATACTGGCCACTAAAGATGCCAAACGCTTGATAGTTACTCTGCACAAATGGCTCTGAAGATTATTTATGCAAATTCTGCAATTCAAACTAATTCACCCCAATCTACCGCTATTTCTCCAGTACATATCTTTTTGGTTCTTGCAAGCCTAAAAATGTGCTCTTCCCCCTTTCTAAGATTGCCAAGAACGAATCAGTTGAAACTGAGTTGAGTTGATCGCCAAACAACAGGATTAAGAGGATAGAGGCATCAGAAGCCTAATCTGCTTAATGAAATGTAACGGCCACTAAAGATGTCAAGCACTTGATAGTTCCTCAGGATAAATGGTTCTAAAGATTATTTGTGCAGATTGTGCTATTCAAACTTCAATCAAACACAATTTCCCCAATTACATATCTTCTTAGTTCAAACTCAGTTGAGTTGATCCCGCACAACAGAATGAATAGGTTCCACTTCAAATTGAAATGACTATCCAGGAAGGGGCGAAACATTATCATCTCAAACGATTTGCGCGGATAACCAGTTTTCAGACTGGACGAGTAGACGAGAGCTAAAACCTAAATCGAAGCACGAAGCATAAATCAGTGAAGCAGACAGCCACGTAGCAGCAAGTACTCAACACCGCCGGAGCAAATTAAACAGTACAAAGCAAAATGAATTACAACTTCAAGAAAGGAGAAGGAAATTGAAACGATAAGACCAATCAGTCAAGACAACAGACTAAAAACGGAAGCAGGAGCAGAGAGGAGAAGGAACCTGCGAAGCGCTGCGGGAACTAGAAACGTCGGAGTCCATCGCATCTGGCCCGCCGCCTGCTCGAACGCCCACCCTGCCGGCCCCTTCGCTGCTCTGCCGTTTGACGAAGTTTCGGTGTCTATTTGCGGCTGAATTCCATTTTAATATATATTTCGGCGAGTTAACTTATCGCATAAAGTACAGAGGGGGCGGTCGGACGCTGTGAAATGATTGGCTGATGCTCGACTGGAACAGTCTCGCGCGTGGTGGAGGGAAATTAAGTGGGACTCAAGTCAATCCGCAACTCATTGTTGGGTTACTGTTCGGTGCTCACAATCCAAACGCCATTTAGCGTCACGCTTCAATTATCACCGCGCTTTTACTTCGTCCCCTGCCACGTCGACGGTTTCGGAAATTATTATTTATATATATTGATTTAGTTTATTGATGTAAGATAGATTAAGTTAATTAGAGATCAATATAAATATAAATTTTAAATTTTAACTTAAGAGTTATATTAAATTATGAGATTTATTTGTTTAAAATTTTAAATGTATCTTTTCTTGGATTACCGTCATTGTACAGTCCTTCGTCAGTCGTGCTTTCGATTTTAATAGAGGAGATAAATCACAAATGGAGATTTGGATTCACTGTGCAGAATAAGAAATCAAATTTACGACTTATTAATATGAATCTCAGCTTATCATAATCTAACCACTTAATCTGTATTTTGAGAGTTTAAATGTATCTCTTTATATGGTATGATGAATGGTGGAAGTAGACATGGCCACGGTTCATGAACCGCCGGTTCCGGTTCATGAACCGCCGGTTCCGGTTCAAGAAATCTTTGAACCTGAACCGAACCGCCCAAGGGCGGTTTGGGACGGTTCAGTTCCGGTTCGTGCCGGTTCGGTCAACGGTTTGAGCCGGTTTGGTCAACAGTTCCGGTTCCAGTTCAAACCGAATTTTTTTAATTTTTTTTAAATATTGTTGTATTCAATTTTGGTCCTTGTTCCGTTGTTCGGTTCGGTTTGGTTTCGATTTTTAATTGTTAAATGTAATTGTAAATATAAATATTCTCAACCATATTTTTAATAAAAAAACACTACTAAAAATTGAAGAAATATAAGTAATAATTTCATTAAAAATAATTAAAACAACTAAACAAGTATGTAATATAAGTAATTAATTTTTACAAATGTGAAAAATAAAAAATAAAAAATAGAATTAGACTTAATTTCATTAAAAAATAATTACAACAAAAATGTAATACAAGTAATTAATTTTTACAAATGTGAAAAAAAATAAAATATGGACTTGGATCCTACGCATCTTCATTGGAGTCGGAAGTCGCCGTTGTTGAACCATCATTAACCCATTCGTCAGATGATGATGAATGGATAAGTTCTTCTTGACGTCGCATATATGTTAGCTCTTTCCCAATCATCGAGGCAAACTTGAGCTTCCAATGATTCTGGAGCCAATCTTGATCTTCTTTCGTCCAAAATGTTGCCTCCACTACTGAATGTTTGTTCAACGGCTACAGTTGAAGCTGGAACTGCAAGAAGTTGACTTGCAATAATTGCAAGAGTTGGAAATGTCTCCTTGTGCCTTTTCCACCACTCCAAAATTTCAAAATTTAAACCTGTATCATCACCAAACTCAAAAACTGTGGTTAGATAAGTTTCGAGCTCCGAATGTGAGCTCGATCTAGGTTTTTTCCTCCTTTGATCTAAAAATTTATGACCCTATTTCATTGGTTGGGAGGAAGAGGAATGCGGAGCCATGGATGGAAATGATTCTTCACTACTAGAAGCAATAACATATGCTTCATATAATTGATTGCATAAAGTTCTAACCTTAGAAATTATAATATTCACATCAATTTCTTCATTATTTTCTAATCCTAACAACGAATAATAGTTAGACAAACACTCAATTAAACCATCAAATTTACACCTAGGATCAAATACCATAGTAACAAGAAAAATTTCAGGAATAAATTGATAATAACGTAACCATTTTTCTCTCATTTCTAAAACAGCATGACAAATTTCTTCAACATTAATTCCTTCCATTAATACACCGGCCACATTCATTGCTTCTATTAAAAATTGATGTGAAGTTGGTTTATAAACACTACTAAGTGTATGAGTAGCATCATTAAAAATTCGTAAAATATTCAAAATTGAACTACAAACATTCCACATAGTTGGAAAAATAGGATATTGTGGAATATAATTTGCTGCAAAAGAACACAATAAATCTTTATATTCAAAAGATTGATTAAGTAATTTAAAAGTTGAGTTCCAACGAGTAGGGACATCTTTTGAAAAACGTTTTGGGGTTTGACCATTGGAGGTGCAAAAATGTGCCCATGCTTTTGCAGTTCGAGGGTGTACCCAAATATAAGAAATAACATTTCTAATTGGATCTAAATAAGAATTAAGTGACTTAATACCATCTTGAACACATAAATTTAAAACATGACATGCACATCTAACATGAAAAAATCTTCCACCAAAATTTGGTTGGCAAATTCTTTTCAATTCATTAATAGAAGCAGTATTAGCCGATGCATTATCAAAAGAAATTGAAAAAATTCTATTAACTAATCTATATTCTTGTAAAATTTGTTGAATTAATCTACAAATATTTTCAGCATTATGACTTTCATCAAAACATCGATACGCAATAATTCTTTTTTGTAAAACATAATTTTCATCAACCCAATGACAAGTAATACCCATATATGAATGAGTTTGCCAATGATCACTCCAAATATCACTACAAATAGAAACATTAATATTATTGTTTTGAAAATATGTTATCAATTCAATTTTTGAGTTTTTAAACAATTTTAACAAATTCCTTTTCAAAGTATTTCTAGAAATTGATTTAAAACTAGAATTAACAAAGTTTTGACAAAATCGAGTAAAACCTAATTTTTCACCAAAACTAAAAGATAAATGATCAATTGCTACCATTTCAGCTAAACCAGACCTACAATTAGCTTCATTATAATGAAATAATTGAGGAGAGTTTGAAGAGGTAGCAAACCCGGATATTTGTGTTTGATCGCGGTTCAATCCAACCTTGAGCGGGTGCTTTGTTTGCAAATGTCGGGCGAAAGTACCATATCCACCTCCTTGCTTGAATTTATATACTTGATTACAATAATTACAAGATACATCAAATTTACCATCTCCTTTTGGTGTTTTCTTGAAATGAATATTAAAAATATCAGAAGTAGAAATTTTTCCACCTCCCTTTTGTTGAGTTTCACTCTCTTGTGTTTGAAAATTTTGAGCTTCAAACTCAACATTTTCAACATTTCTACCTTCACTTGCCATTTTTTTGAAAAAAGTATGATAATAAAAAAATATAATAATGATAAAATAATATAGTAACAAGTAATAAATAATTAACAATATAATTGAATAAATTGATAAATAACAAAATGAGAAGATTGAAGAAATTGAAATTAAAATATTAAATGAGAGACAAAATTGAGAGAATAATAGCTTGAGACTTGAGAGAGATAGAGAGAGAGAGAGAGAAAGTGTGAAAAATGAGTGGGGGAGGGAGGGGTATATATAGATAGGAATTATAAAATTTAAAAAAAAAAAAAAAAGTTTGGGGGGGGGTCCAACGGTCCAATTTGGACCCTTGGGGGGGGGTGCACCGTGCGCGGCCGCACGCGCACGGGAGGGGGGGCCGGTTCCGCGGAACCTTGAACCGGAACCGGACCGAATTTCGCCGGTTCGGTCCGGTTCAGGTTCCGGTTCCGGTTCGACCGGTTTCGGGTCCGGTTCCGGCCGGTCCGGTTCCGGTTCGAACCGCCGGTCCGGTTCAATTTTAGCCATGTCTAGGTGGAAGTAGATATGAAATCTTAAAATAAATAAATATTATTAATATTTGTTTAATTTAAAATTATTATAATAGTATAATATAAAAATATTTGAAGTTCGAATTTTAAATGAAAAATATTATTGATACATCATTATGTATATTTTAAGTTATATAATGATGTATCAATATCTAAAATATTCTCATCTAGTATGATAAGACACGTGAAATGAGAAATATTTATATTATTTATATATTTTATATAATTTAAAATATACATAAATAAGTTACAAATAACGTGATCCATTTTAAATTGAGTGTTGCGTGTGCACGGGAAGCTGAAAGGGACAAGGGCGGCGCGGGCTTCTGGGCCCTCCGATCCACGCTCGGAGGGAATCATATGATTTGACAGTCCTGGAAAGTCTGTGGTATAGCTTAATTTCTTTATTCTTTATACATCTATCATCTTGAGGCCACATACGATTAGGAACATATAATTTATCGTTTATCATTTATTAATATTATTACTTGAGTAATTAGCGTAATAACTCCCTGGTTATGAACTTATGATCACGAGAGCAATGAAAGGGGGAACCTGTCACCCCTTACCCCTATCATATTACGCAACGTCACCTTAAATTTATTGTGGCGGTCACTTATACATGAAAAAATTAAGCCATTATTAAGTAAGCCTTGAGGGCCAAATTCAACTAGTGGCGCACTATAAAATGTCCATAAATTTTGTCACTGACACAAACTTCTGCGAGTTGTGTTCATTTGTGGCTCTCTCCGATCTCACATCACCACTATAAGAAATACGAAGGATTTTGTTTTCACCATATAAGTTGAATGGTTGGACGAGTAATATATCGATGTTAATTTAGTGAGTTATGAGTTTAATAATCATCTTGCGCAAAGATCAAAGATTCAACTTACAATTTATTTCTCCTAACGTAATTGATGGCACGAACACTGAGGACCGTACAAGAACAATTATCCTAATGATTAACCCCCTCTACACAAATCTTAAAACTGAGCTACAGGGCCAGGTAAGGGATTTCACCTTTTGGAACCTAAGAAAAACTTTCTTTTTGCTATTAAATATGTCATTCCCTCTTTGTAAAAATTCATCCCAAAATTATATTCTTCTCCTTTTCTCATTTGTATCTTTTTCTTTAAAAAATGAATGAAGTATTTTAATAGTGTGTGAGAACGTAAATAAAATTCATCCCAAAACTCATTATATTCTAGTATTCTATTTGTTGTTATGTTCAATAATTTTTTGTCGAATATATTTATATTAATATTAGTAATATGTTATGCTATCAAGTGCATATCTAAGAAAAATGTGTCTTAAGAGTTTAAGTTTTAAGTGGGATCGCTTGTAACCCCTTAGTCTTTCCTGATGTAATTTTTTGTACAATTGTTCACACGCTATTTATCTATATGAATACTATTTATCTATATGATACTATTCACAATGAAGTTGAATTTAAAAAAAAAGTAACCCGATTTTCTCAACAATTTATTAATTAGTTAGATTGAGATCATATTGTTGCTGGATTGAGCTTCTATAATTAAGTTTATATATGTAGCTTTCATGTATTAACTTATGTCAAAAATAAGTTGACTTTTTTGTTAGATGAAAATAAAGGGCATGATGTATGATTATAATGATACTAAATTTACTAGTGTGATTAATATTTACAAGATTGTTAGTATTATGCCATTTTGATAACATTACTGGTACGATACGTGTCAAACTAATAATTATATTTCAAAATTAGTGAAATAAATTATTATACTAATCTTACCTAAGTTGACTTAGACTTGGCATCAATTCCATCTAGCCCATGTCCACAAATTTTATGAGACATGGCTACAATCTGGAGACCTATTTTTATATTATTTTTAAAATATATATATTAATACAAATGATGCTTAGACACGGTAACAAGGCGAATCGAGGTGAAGAGTGTCGTTATGGAGTCCAAACCTAGGCTGTCAAACTCATCTCTACCCTCAAGTTAAACTCGATTGAAGAGAAAAAAATAATTATAATATTATTTTCTCGAGATTTGAAAATTCTTACCGAGAATCAAATCATTAAATTATTTATTCAAACTCTCATACCTAATCAACTCTACATCAATCTCAAGAAAAATTCTATTCACGGTCGAATATGTATTTTTGCTCTTCACACTCCACACTCTATCAAATTTCACAATAATTTTAAAATTCTTATTTTACTCCTCCTACAACCCACTTTCTCCTCCGACTTCCAGCCTCCACCTTGCATCTCTTTTTCTCTCTCACACACATACATATATTGTAATACCCCGAAAAATCCTTAAAGGTATAAATGATATTTTATGAAGAGCATGAATGAAATTTTTTAAAAAATGAGACTACAGGGTACACTAGTATAGTCTTAAACGACCGAATCAGACAAATGGAGTACCTCGAATCCAAGATGGCTAATGAAAATAGAATACTACCGATGAGTGACGCGAGTTATGATTTTAGGTGATAAAAGAAAATGGATCGGGAACAATTTTTTGTACAACTGTCGACCGAGCTGAGAAAATCGAATCGACGTAGGGAATATCCGAAAAGTCAATAGAGCGTCTTGAGGACTTAGATTTTGTATATGAAACAACTCTTGAGTGATTTCGGATTGAAACAAAATGAATTAGGGTCAAAACGATTAATCGGGCCTAAGTGCAATTTTCTAATTTTGCCCGAGAAATGTCTAAATGATAATTTTTCAGAAATCTCGATGATGAAATGAGGTGTACAAAACTTGTGGGTCTTAATGGTATTATTGGATAGATCAAGGGCTCAAAGAAAAAGGCAAAATATATATTTGAAGAAGTCAGTAGGTGAAAGTGTAAAAAAAGCAAACCTGCACTGTGAACACAAAAGTCGGCCGCCACTTTCCTCCGCACGTGGCCGTTGTTCCCGACGATGGGACAGCCAAGGAAGAGCTAGGGGAGGTAGTATAAGGCGTGGGCTAGCTTGGGGGCCATGCCTTGGCCGGTAATTGGTCGAATGATGGTCGGTTCTGTCTATAAAAGAGGGTTGAATCTTCAAGGTTTTTGGGCATCAAATTGGTCTATTTTGGGAGTGAATCGAAGGTTGGGGATAAAGGGATTTTGGTCTCGAGGCATCAAGGATCGTTTCTGGAGCATTTGAGGGTGTTTGGTGTGCATTTGAAGGCCATTCGAAACTCGATTGGAATCGGGAAGCGGATCGCCACTGCCGACTTGCAACTCGCCATTTAAGGCATTTTTCGGTGGGCTTTCGGGGTGAAAGTAGTGCCGTTGTGATCGACTTGTCAAGAGCTTCAAGGGGGTACCCTCAGATTTGGAATTTGAGCCGTCACCGACGGCTGAAAATTGGAGAAGAATGTGGCGCGTAGCTACACACGCCACACCTCACGCGCTAGGTGCGTGAGGGCACGTTAGAAGGGGTATTTCGGTAATTTTTCTTCTAATATTTTTTTATATTTATTTTAGGAATTATTGTGTTGGAAAATTTGAAAAAATGTTTGAGTAAATGATTATTTTGGAATTATCGAGACGAAAATTTGGAAAAAAATAGAGAAAATTATGAAAAAAGGATTTTAATATTTCCTTAATTAAATATGATGTTTAGGGTATATTGTGGATTGAGGTTGAGTATAAGTTCAGGTGTTTGTGATTTGGCACGTAAATCAAGGCAGTGCACAAGGATCGAGGCGATCTGAATACATTCGAGATGAGTGTTCTACTTGGAAACTTGGTTTTAAGTTGTAAGTGTTCGCCCCCAAAACTTGATTTACTGTGAGTGTTCTATCTGAAAACTTGGTTTTAAGTTGTGAGTTATTCACTACCAAAACTTGTTTACTGTGGGTGTTTCTACCCTAAAACTTAGTATTTGTGTTACCTAAATGTGTTGTGATTTTATGCAAAATGCTTTTATTGCATGCAAACGGTAGCCGATGACAGTTGGTTTTATGAGGGAGGTTTATCCCTAAACGTTTTGAACTTATGCATTGCATTTTATAAAATATTGTTTATATAATACATTAAATTGTGAAATGTGGCATTACCATGTGTTTTGTGTTGCTCATATGGAATGTCAGTCTAGAATATTGTCTGGATAGTGTAACCATAAATCTCCAAGGGTGTGACGGACTAATAGAGGTATCTTTTGCTGGTGTACATGTTGAGATAGCCGCCTTGATTTTCGTACCAGGTCGTTTGGTCAGGAAAGTTGTATTAGGATGACTAGGTGGTCTATATTGTATTGTTCATGTGGGATGTCAGGCTAGAATGTTGTCTGAATAGTATAGCCATAATTCTCCAAGGGCGTGACGAAAAAATAGAGGTATCTTATACTGGTGAGCATGCAGGGATAGTCGCATTAGTTTCTGTGCTAGGCCGTTTGGTCAGGGAAGTTGTACTAGGATGACTAGGTGGTCCATGTGAAATTTTGAGTTGGGATTGTGTGGTGGTTCCTAGATGCTTAGAGTAAGAACGTAATCTCTGACGTAAATGTGGTGAGCGAGGTTCCTGCATTGATGTGACCCTCCTAGGCCGAGAGTTGGTAACAATTGTTCCCGAGATGTTGGAAAGATGTGTTGACTTGCCCCTCTTAAACTAGAATCGCATCATGTCAATGTGTCGGTATGGTGGCATAGCTTTTAAAGAGATTGCTTTTTTCCCATGGCAGGGTTAAGCGCTTGGGATTCTCTTGGGTTAAGACTTACTGGGTGTATTGGTTTATTTCATATCTTGCATTCATTCATGAAAAATGTGTTTTTGAACTCTATATTAGATGATTCATCATCTAATATAGACTTTGTCCCTGAAATATTCAAACGTTCCAGGTGAAAGCAGCAATGCGAAGGAAAAGGGAATTGCCGAGGAGTGACGGCGATTAGTGGATAGTTTACTTTATGTCATTTTCAGTTATGTTGTTAATTTTGATGACATCATGTAAACGTTGGTTTCACTTTATATTATGAATAAAGTGATTTCGATTGTGTCTATTGAGGTTTCAATCTAGTTTCCGCATTTGAGATAATGTACCTGTCATAGTTTATTGATGATTCATAGTTGATATACTAAAAAGGTGTAACGGGATCTTCGGGGAATGGTTTATGTTGAGTTTCTGTTGATTAGAAAAAAAAATTATCCCTAGAATCTTACATTACCTAACGCTCCGGAGAAGTGGAGTGTTACATATATATATATATATATATACACACACACATATGGTTGCCATGGCTGACCCCCCTCCCCACACACACACATATTTCTCTCTCTCTCTCTATGCGAAAGCATACACACACACACATGAAAAGCATGGCCGCGGCCATGACAGCAATCGAGGAACCCAAAGTATAAAAATTAATTCAATAAGATAAATTAATTAATTTTAAATTTTTTTAAGTATAAAAAATTTAACACTTAATTATGATGATTTAAAATTTAAAATTAGTTAAATTATAATTACTTAAAATGCAGATATTTAAAATTTATTTATTTGTATTATTTCTTAATTTTTTAATTTTATTTTATTATAATAAAAAAAATAAAAAAACGTATTCCCCGACAGCAGGTTTCCCCCGACTGCCAACAGTTGGGGAACCCATCATTCCCCGGCTTAGGCCAGTCGGGTTTCCTGGGTTTCCCGACTATTGCCATGGCTGTGGCCATACTTTTCGTGTATGTATGTGTATGCCTTCACATAGAAAGAGAGAGAGCGTGTGGGGGGGGGGGTTGGCCGCCATGGCTGACCCAGCAATGGGCTGGGTCGGCCATGGCGACCACATGTATGTGTGTGTGTGTATATATGTATGTGTTTGTGTGTGTATGTGTGTGTGCGAGAGAGAAAGAGAGTGGCGAGGCGGAGGCTGGCGATCAGGGGTAATCAGAGAAGAAAGTGGGCTGTGGAAGGGGTAAAATATAAATTTTAAAATTATTATGGAATTTGACAGGGTGTGAGCTGTGAAGAGCAAAAATACGTGCTGTAAATAGAATGTCCCCAATCTCAAATTCATCCAAAGCTTTATGTAAACATATGATTAAAATCAAAATAATATTAAATATAAACAACTTATAACATCTAATGTTGTGAAAATTATTTTGATTGTTTATAAATTTAATAACTTATTTATGAGTTAAAATATAAATGATTACCTACAAAATAATATGTATAATATATACATAAAGCTCAAGTTTGGATTTGTTATATGTATTTCCCGTATCACCCCACATGGGCCAGATTCGGTCTGATCAACTGGCCCAATCACCCGAAACCAATAAGGCCCAGACGACCTCGCCAAGGAAAGTCTAGCCACCATCGAAATTCGAAACTCATAAAGCGAATATCTGGCGAGCTCCCGATAAGCTCCCAACGAGCTCCCAGTAATCAACTAACGAGCTCCCAGAAATATCCCTCATATCGCTGGACCATCCAGGTCGCTGGCCTAAAACCTCCAGCTCGCATAAGTGACGAAGCTGCTGAGAAGTCAGAGGTAGGGTCCGTTCACTTTATCTGCAATAGCCCATACTCCTCGTAATGGAGATCCCACTCCCGGTTTTGTGTAAGCGATAAGGATTGTTTGTCCTCCATTATGTAGTCATTGTATTTCTATATATTATCTGTATTGTAAAGATCCCTCAGTATAAATAAGAATCGAAGATATCATGAGGGACAGGGAGAATAATCAGATACCGCCATTCTGAGAGAATAATCAAAGTGCAGTCGTGGAGTAGGCATCGTTCTAGCCGAATCACGTAAAAATTCCAGTGTTGACTCACGTTTGAAATTTTGGGTTCTTTTCTTCTTCTTGGTACTTTGGATTTATTCATCGCGGCCCAAAACGAATCACGATCGGCTGAAATCGAACGTTGACAGGATTCAAAACAAAAATATCATCTCTAACCTTACCCCAAATCTAATATTTACATTTGGGAAGCGTTTGGTACATGAAAAATTTTAAGATTTCTGAGAATGTTTGGTTGAGAATCTATATTCTCATATTTGGTATAACTTTTTTATAAAAATAATCATGAGAAATAGGGTTCCCGAGAATAATTTTTAAACAACTTTCCCATAAAAAGATTTACATAGGGGGTTGAGAATCCAAATTTCTCATGAACCGA
This sequence comes from Diospyros lotus, assembly GCF_014633365.1. Taxonomy (NCBI): domain Eukaryota; kingdom Viridiplantae; phylum Streptophyta; class Magnoliopsida; order Ericales; family Ebenaceae; genus Diospyros; species Diospyros lotus. Next base: position 40,128,442 of record NC_068341.1, on the reverse strand, counting down.
GAATGTTTTTAACAAATAAAAAGGCTAAAACACCACTTACCTTTTTATAACTTCATACAAACATATTATATATATGTAATATATTTATATTATTTATTATAAAATATTATATATATATTAAAATAGATATTCATACAAACATATATATTATGTATATATATACATGCGCGCATATATATACATAATGTATAAAAAATAACATTTTTTTTACTTTCTAAAGATGTTATGGGTCCTAATATTTTATATAGTAGAATGAATTTATCATTTTTAAACAAAAAATCAAATAAGGGTAATTTTAGAAAAAGAACATGAATTTTCAAGAATGTTGTATTTAAACCAAATATAGGAATGTAAGATTCCTAGAAAAGAATACTCAACATTCCTAATAACATTTAAATCTAACCAAATATAAAATTGCACAAATCCTAAGAATTAAAGATTTCCAAGAGCATTTTCAAGAATTATGAGTTCCAGAAATTTAAAAATTTTTCCCGTACAAAACACCCTCTTGGGGTTTATAGACAAGAAATTTCTTATTAGTAGTATCCTCTTGCATGTACTTAGCCTTCAACATATCCCATAATGCATTTGTTGGTGTGACTGTATGGTAGATGTTGAATAATGAATATGCTATGGTGTTCAGGATATGGCCTTTGCACATCTCATCATCGATGTCCCATTTCTGCCTCCTCCTAGTCTGAGCCACAGTCTCATTTTCAGTGTCCTTAGGCCTTGGGATGTTCAGCACATATGCCACTTGAAGGGTAATCAATAGGAACTAAACTCATTTCTACCACGTCAGGAAATTGCCACCATCAAAACGCTCCAGCTTGATGATGTTGGTAATCAATCCCTCAACGAAGTCGTGTTGTTGTAATAGAATTTAACCTTATATCCACCCTAAAATTTAACATTATTTACCTATAAAAATACTTAAAAAATCAAAGATACTATCATTTTTCTTTCTTTGTCCAATATTAACACATGGAATACCATATATCAGTCAATGGTAGTTAAGAAAAATAAGGCAAACATAAAGGATGTTTGGTTTATCGGTTTAACCACTTGTAAGTTACTCATTTAGATAGCGTTTATTAAAATGAGTAAAATAAGGTTGCATTAAGATAATTTATTTGTAAAGTTCAATATAATTTATCCGAATGGGGAATAGATAAATTTATTTGAAAAATTCAAAATAAAAAGTCACGTGACTTATTTTTAGATAAATTTAACAAACATAATGAAAAACACTTTTGTCCGATATGCTTTTCATATCCCATTTTTTTTTCCAATCTATATATTGGTTAACAAAAACTACCTTAGGTTATAAGCTACATGATTTATTTTGGGGAAATTCTATTTGTAGCCCGTAAAATTATTTTTCACAGCCCACATTTTGCCAAATTCTTCATTAATTTTAAAATTCCTATTTTACCCCCACAGCCCACTATTTCCTTCGACCACCCCCGACCATCGCCTCACCTCTTTCTTTCTCTCCCCGCACCATATACACATATACACACAAAAACACATACATATATATATACACACGGGCGGCAGCCATGGCTGCAGACCCACAGCTATTAGCCGACCCCCACACATACACACACATTCTCACTCACTCTCTCTCTCTGTGCAATGGTCGCGAGGTGGGTCGGCATCACTTGTTGACCTACCGGGAGACCCCCGCATCGCGGGGTTTAGAGGTTTCTCAAACTCCCGAACCCTGCGATGTGGGGGTTTCTCAAACCCCCGAACCTCGCGATTCGGGGGTTTGAAGGATCCCCGAACCTCTCGATGCGAGGTCCTCCTGGTGGGTCAGCCATTACTGACCCACCTTAGCAATGGTAGTGGGTTGCCGACCTACTTTGCGACCGTTGCAGAGAGAGAGAATGGGTCGGCTGCCATGATCGACGCCCCCACACACAAACACACTTATATACACACACACACACACACCAAAGTTCCATGGCCGCTGTCATGGAACCCAGCAGTCGAGGAATGCTCCCGACTACGGCTGTAATGGCCGCAGAGTGTTCCCCGACTGTTGGGTTCCATGGCCACGGTCATGGAACTTTGGTGTGTGTGTGTGTGTATAGGTGTCTGTGAGTGTTATATATATATATATATGTGTGTGTGTGTGTGTGTGCACGCGCGCGCGTGCGTGCGTGCTAGGTTGCATGGCCGAGGCCATCCCGTGTATGTATATATATATATATTTATATAGGTGTGTGAGTGTATATATATATATATATGTGTGTGTGTGTGTGTGTAAGGGTCGACCATGGGCGTCCCAGCAAGCGTGTATATATATTTATATGTATGTCAGTATGTGTTTGTGTATATATGGTGCGGGAAAGAAAGAGAGATGCGAGGCGACGACCGATGATGAATCGGATGAGAGGGTTGGCTGTGGGGGTAAAATAGGTATCTTAAAATTATTTGAAAATTTGATGGGATGTGGGCTGTGAAGAGTAATTCTTCGGGCTGCGGATATAATTTCCCTTTATTTTGTTACGCATTTATTAAAGGGGTGTCTAGCTTACCAATTTGACCGCTTATGAGTTATTTAATTAGCTTATAAGCTATGTAACTTATTTTTTGATGTATTCGACAACATTTAAGAGCTTAAACGTTCTATAACTTATAAGTTCTTCCAACAACATATGAGAAAAGCTGCCATCAACTTTTCCATTTAAACTCCTAGGAGCTTTTTCCATTAACCAATAAAATATCTAATTTACTCTCAAATAAAATATATATTTCCAACCAAACACCCTTTATCCCTATACCTTATCTATCGCCACGACCACTAGTCCCATATTCGGCCACCGTGTCTAGCTAGACCCATCTTCGTTGCTTGTGCCATTGTCATCATCTGTCATCCTCCATCTACCTGCATCACGTCATCTTCCATCGCCATCGTCCATAGCCCTAACTTGTTGCCTATAGCCCATCGTCGTCGCTATTGCCCCTGCTGCCTCGTTCGTTCACTGTATATATATAACATATATATATATATATTAATGTATATCGAATTAATATATTTAATATTTTTATTAAAATTTAGTATTTTTATAAATTTTATTTACCTCATTCAACAACATGTATATTTTCATATTTTTATCAAGTTATGATAGTTTATTAGCTCTTTTAAGCCAAAGCACATAACTACTAATTGATAGTTTAAAAGTACATTTATCTAAACACGTTATCAGCTTAAATGCTCCTAGACTTTTAAGTTTTATACAACTTAAAAACTATTGAAAAAAACAATAAGCCAAACACGTCATAAACATTTAAGAGGTAAAACACTACTAAGATTATAAACTATTTTAGCAGCTTATTCAATAAGTTCCCCCAGCCTTTTCAAATAAACCCTTAGTAGTTTATTTCGTTGACCAAATAAATGACTAATTTGCCCTAAAATAGCTTCCTAATTTCCAACCTCAACCTATCTCATTTATCCATGAAGCTCCCCCGTCATCGCCTTCTTCCAACTCCTTTGTCGCCATTCCCACTTCCATCCAGCTTCGATCATTGCCGCCTCCACTTCCTCCATCGCATTTGACCGTCGCCTCTAAATCAATCCCCATCGACCGTTGCCTCTAGCCTCCATCGTTTTCTCCTTTGTGTCTGTCACCGTCTTTCGCCACCCACGACTCTATCGTCCACCGCTTCCTCCTCTATCAGACTGTTTTATTTGTATATATATATATATATATAACATATATATATATTGTATTAATATATTTTTTTTATAATTGTATATAATTTATCAACTTGTGATAGTAACAATTTTATCAGTTGGATATCAATTTATAAATTTTTTAATTAAAAATTAATATTTTATGAATTTTATTTATATTATTCAACAATATGTTTATTTTTAGTTTTTTTTTTGTTAAATTCTAATAACTTATCTATTTTTTTAAACTAAACACATAACTATATAAAATACATTTATTCAAATACATTATCAACTTAAATGCTATTCAATTTTTAAATTTTACACAACTTATAAATAGAAAAACTTATAAGGTAGAAAGAAAAAAAAAAAGTAAGCCAAACAGCCTCATAATCACTTACACTTATCTATAACTTAGATGTTAAAGGGTATTACTCTCTCAAGTCTTAATTGTTATAGATATCGTATTGTTATAAATGAAATATAATTTTTATTTTAATAATTTTATTAATAAAATAACATAATAAATTAATGGTATATCTAATATTTTACTTTTATATTTAGTTTTGATGATCAAAATCATCCAATGATTTTATACTCTAAATCAAAGTATATGATTTGGAAACAAAAATCAATTTCAAATACCAAATAATCTATAATTTTCTATAGATGGAGATTTGCACAAATAAGTATTAAAATTTTAAAAAATCTCCTAAATATTTTTTCAAATTAGTTTTAAATCATTGGATAAATGAAGTAAAATATTTCAAAGGCAAAAGGTCATGTTGTTGATCCCAAAAAATGTTTTTTCTCTAAGTCTAAAAGATTAGCACATTCTAAACAGACATATAAAAAAATATTTTCATTTTGAAAAACTATATCCGAATATTTTGATATCTAATATCCATTGTTGTTAAAATAATTTTTCAATAAATAAAATGTATGTATTTTGAGAGTGGTAAATTTGCTAAATCCCGAGTTTGTATTAAAACCAAAATTCTATTTTTTTATGGTTATGGATTTTGATTTTTTAAATATTTTTATTAAATTAAAATATGGTGTACTTTCTTATTTACATTTATGTATTAAAGTAAATGGAAGGTAAAATATAAATTAAAGAAAATGTGGACATTTACTTTAAAGAAATGTAAATATAAATTAAAAAAATATAAATATGTTGTAATGTATTCATGCTATGGATTGTAATTTTTCTTCATCTATCAATAAAACATCTTCAATCTGTCGATTAAACCTTCAAATTAGTCAACTAAGTGCTTCATTTGTCGACTATGTGCTATGAATTTGTCGACTATGCCTTGCATCTGTCGGATTACCAGTGTTCAAGAAATTGAATCTGTCAACAGAAAGCCTTGCTTCTATCAACTGACAGTGAGCAATATTGTTTGTTATTTTTTATTAGTCTCATTCTGTCGACTAAGGTATGAATGTTGTCGACTAACAATGTGTGTGCATTTATATGATGCTTCATTAGCCTCAATTTGTCGACTAAGCTTTCAATTTTGTCGACTAACAGATAAATTCATTTTGTCGACTAAGTGTATTAGTCTGTCGACTATGTATTGTTTTGTTACTTGATCATGTCGACTATTTATTTTATTCTATCAACTAACTTTTTTCGCATAAAACTTCAAACGGCTAATTTTTTAAATTCCAACGGTCACAAACGGTTAGTCTTGGGCAAAGTTCTTGGGATGTTTATAAATACAAGTCAATGATGATCTTGTAAAACTAATGGACTGGAATGAATTGATTTGAACTTACATTTATACTCGTTTGTATTTACATTGACTGTGCTTCATTTTTCTCTCTTCAAGGCTTTGATCTAAATTTGCATTAATTTATTCAAGCTTTGTTTTGTATTTTGAGAGATCTTATAACAAAGAGATTCATCTCTTATTGTTAAAATCTTGTATTTCATAGCTTGTTGTGTTAGAAGACTTGCTCTTTGAAGCAAAGGGTTGAAATACTTAATTAGGTGCCAGAGGACTTACTTGTATGAGCAAAATGTTTGTAATTTCCTAGTATTGGACTAGAGTGTCTACTTGGTTAAATAGGAAGTTTTAGTAGATTGGTTGAAAAATCCTTAGTAAGAAACTAAGGTAGTGGACTAGGCTTGGTGAAGCCGAACCACTATATATTTTTGTGTTATTTGATCTTTATTTTTTCAAGCATTTGTTTATTCCTTAGTTGATTCACATATTTATTTTTCTTGATTTACATTATCATTTTATATGTTTTATGTTTTAAATCATTAAAACTTCAATTTGTATCAAAAAGTTTTTCAAATTCTACAAACTTTTTAAATTATTCAATTCACCCCAAGACATGGGTGTATCACATAAGATTTCAAACCTATCAATATCCACTAATTTAATTTATACTCTTTTTATCAACTATTAAAGTGAAACATTGCATAATAGTTATTTTCGAGCTTAACAATATGTCTTCACACTATTAATAATATAATGTTATGAGTTAATGATACATCTACTAATTAATTTTATTACAAGGTCATATCTAGCTGTGGCCCAATTTGTGGATTAACATTTTCATTTTGATTAACTTATATTCATCACATATGTATTGTAATTTAATGATTATATTTAATTTGTATTTTAATATTATTTTGTGATTTAATTTTTAAAATTATAAATTAAAAGTAAAATAAATTTTTTATTTAAATCCATATTCTAATTTGTATCAAATAATCGCAGGGTTTATTTTAAAAATAAACGTAACCAACTTCTAGGGCGCCGTTTCACTCCTTCAAGCTTCGCCTTCAAATCTCACCATTTTCTTCTCATCGCAGCCTCCGCCGGCGCCGGCTGACGCTTTGGACTGCCGACCCGACGCACCTCTCTATTTAGTATTTATAATCTGGTATGCTGTTCCTATACTAGCTTCTATGATTTCTATCTTGTTCGATTGGAGGTTGAAATTAATGGTAAAATTCAGCGTGATTATACGGTTGTTGAGGTTGAGATCTGTGGTTGGTTGAGGTGCCGCTCTTCTTTCTGATGCAGACCAAAAAAGGTCGGTCTGCCGGGGTGCGTGGGTGTGGTGCGTTGTGAGAGGACTAACTCTGATTTTGTGTAAGGCTTACTCGTTGTGTTGAAAAAGGGCGCGCGGGTGCCGCACGGGGTTACTGCCATTTTGTTGGATTCCTTAAAGAGCTTCTGTCTTTTGCCATTTATGTTTCATTAGTAGTTTGTTGCTTATCGCCATCTGTTAAGGGTGGTGAGTTGAGTTCAGCATTGCCGGACTTCTGGTAACCATTTGACTAGTTTTGATTTCTGTTTTTGACATGTTTTGTTTTGGCACTGCAATTATTTGTGAAATTGCCTCTATAACGTCTATACGGGACGAACTTTGTTGCGCTGCCATTATGAAATTACCTCTGGTTATAGTGCTTATGTTTTAATCTTTTGCAATTTTCTAAAGTGTATATGACTTCATGGTATGATTTTGACGGGTCAATGTTGTACTATCTTTGATCATTCCCTTTTTTGTTGTAAGCAATTATTTATGGAGTGTCTAAATATTGTTGTCTAAATATGTTGGATGTAGAACATGAATGCTTGCTTGTTCCTTATGTTCTGTATTGTTATTTTGAATTTGGCTGGAGAATGTAATTGTCATTTTGAATTTGTAGTCCTTTTATTTGTTGAATTATTGACGATGAGTCATAGGTAAGAGGGAGTAATTGAGTAAGAAAAAATTCTTGCTGTTCCTGTGGCAAGCACAATGTATAATCCTTTTTTTTTTCCGGTTAAGTACAATCATAGTTGTCAAACAGCTCCGCGTGCCTCATCACCACTGAGGCCCTGTGCCATGCTTGAGGGCTGCCTAGGCACATGCCTCATGCAAGGTGTGAGGCTCAAGGCCCATGAGGCACACAAGGCACATTCCTTGTATATACAAGCGCATTAAAACTCAATTTCTTGTCTATTTGTCATCTTAGATCTTATTTCTTGTTGATTTGATTGCATATTCTTGTATGTTGGTGAGAGGCAAACCTAGCGATGTAAGCTAGAGGTCTGCCGAATCTTCCACTCGGCTGGATCCTTTGGCAGTGATATTCACTCGTTAGAACTACTCATGTCTGTGTTCTGCTTTATTTTTGTTTTTTTCTTCTAATTTTTTTTGCAATTTACAAAAAACTAGTTCTATGCTGTAATTGTATTTCGATGTGTGTTCTACTCTTAATTTTTTTTCTTTCTTCTAATTTCTGTTGCAATTTAGAAAAAACTAATTGTTCTTCTGTAACTTTTGTGCTGTGTGTTCTGTTATAATTTTTTTTTCTTTCCTTTATTTGCAAAAGAATTTAGAAGAAATTATTTGTTTTCCTGTAATGATTTTTTGTAGTGTGTTCTGCTATAATTTTTTATTTCCTCTAATATCTTTTGCAGTTAGAAGAAACTAATTGCAAAAGAAACTAATTATTTTTTTTGCAATAATATTAGTTGTTATTATAGAGTTGGTCAGTTGTCATTTATGATTTTATGAGTTTACATCTACCTCTTTATACATATTGAAAAGAATAGTATATAAGTATTTTATAAGCATTTTGAATAAATGTCCGCCTCATGTGCCTCAGGCTCGTGCTTCACCTCGCGCCTAGGCCACAATCACTAATTTGCACCCCAATGCACCTTTGTATTCAATTTTTCTCTTGTTTCATTACTGTAAAAAATTAATAGAAAAATATTTTGATCTATTTTTCAGAGAAACTGAGATACCTGACCCATCCGCATCAGGGGTGGGGTTGGGGGTCAATTTATAGGCCCACCAGGGTATGGGGCAGGGATGGGGTGGGGGTGGGGGGTCAGGGGTGGAGATGGCTTGCCTGTCCTGCTGCCATTCTTGGCAGGCCCTATGGTAAACTACCGACCTAACATTGGATATCACAATGTCACACCCCTGCTTGTATATCTCTTGTATGACAGGCTTAGGCCACCAAATCTACAGAGGATCAGATGTGTGGCATGTTTCTCAATTTTTCCTATTGTCTTCAACCTTCTCATCAATTATTTCTTGCAGCTTCTGACGGCAATTGCCTTCTCTGCTTCCTTCTTGCTTTATATTTCTTCTTCCTTCAAGTTTGCTGTCTTTTTGTCTTTGGTGAATCAGTTGTACAGCACATTCATTTGCAATTCAAGAATCGATCTTGCTTTCTATGCTGTTCAATCGCCTCTGAAGGCTTGGCTGCTGGAAGGGCACAGTAACTGCATCTCAATTGGGGTAATTTTGCTTAAATGCTCCATTTATAAGCTTGCTTTGAAGCTGTTCTGTGTGTGATTCTTTCCAAACTGTGCTGGTATTCCAGATTATCTCATGCAATGTCTATTAGGATTTATTGGGTGGGTTTCTTTGTGCTTGAATTAAAATCTAGCTTGTTCTATTTGGATTTATTATGCGAGTGATAGTACTGTCAGTTTGATTCTTTATTTTTAGCAAGACTGTAAATGTTAAATAGTTTTTCCCTTTTTGTATTGTGAGTTGACCTATGTTCTTTGCGCTGAGAGTTTGGAAATGACCCAGTTCAGTTATGTTCAAGCATGTTGAAATTTTTGGAAACTTAGCTTATGGACTACGGAAGATAAAAGATGTTTCTTTACTTAACAAATGCACAACCAACAAAGTGAACAAGGTTGAGGCCACGTCATGCTTTGATGTTTTTTGAATGGTGCCGTTATGCTGAACCAAACAAATACTTCTCAAATGGGCTAACTGAATCTTCATATGTGACTCCAATTTGGTGGATACACACTAGCTTGTCAACTTGCTGCTCATATATCAGGAAGAAGAAGGTTGGCATGGCTTTATTACAGCCAAGAATGTGTCGAATTCCTACACCATAAAACTAAAGAAATTTTGTCTCCAAGAAAGTTTTCCCTCTGCTACAAGGTCTTCCCTATATATAAATAAGAGAAACGAGGTTATGCTGTTATTTCAGTGAAAGAAATCAGGTTATTCTTTTAGTTAATTATGTTGATAAATGACTTGTTCAATTAGTTGCGTTTGAGGATTTCTGGGTTACCACACTGCACAACAAGACATTATTTTCTGAAATTATGTATCTAATTCTATTTGGACATTGTTGCCTATTTTCTTTGTTTCTTTCATACAGCAGATGAACAACTCCCCCAAATAAATAAATAAATAAATCTATATAATAAAATAAAACGGTTTTTGAAAGTGTCTAAAATACATTTTGATTCTTATGACTGAGATGAATTTTGATCTTTAATCAATGGTTGAGATGAAATACCAACATACCCACCCCCCAAACAAAAAATTACCCCATCGTCCCTCACTGCGTCTCTCTCCCTCTCTCTTTTTCTCTCACAGATCCAGCCACCCACTCCCAAGGCATGGCCCATGAGGCAAACCCTTAGGGTGCATGAAAAATTAACTATTTAGGGCCCAAACCTCCCTTTGTAAGGGCCCACTTCCCAGGCCCAGCCGCCCCTCCCCTCCTGCAAAGCTTCGCCCTGCCCTTCTCCCTCTCTCGCTTTCGCTGCTTCCCTTGCTCCGTCCGTCACTCCTGGCTTCGGCTTCGTTTGGCAAAGCGGTTTGACCGCTTATAAGCTGTATCAATAGCTTTTATGCTGTTAAGAAAAGCTGGTGAGGTGTTTGGATACACCTCACCAGCGTTTAAGCTAAATAGCTTAAACGCCATTGGTATAGCGTTTTGCAAAAGCTATTGGGAGATAGCTTTTGCAAAAAGCTGTTTATTTAAAAGCTGAGTTGACCAAGTAATTTACCATTTTACCCCATCTTTTCACTGATTTTCAGCCATACCCTTCATCTTCTACCTCTGCCTTCCGCCGCCTTCTTCTTCAGCACTTCTGGCTGCCATCGTCAGCCATTGCAGTCACCCCCACCCACTGCTTCCCGTCAACAGTCGCCCCATCGGCAACGAAAGCTGCCCTCGCCCCAACCGCTGCTCCTATCGTCGCAGGCCGTCCTTCGCCCCACCGCTGCTCCCATCGTCGCAGGCCACTGTCGGCCGTGGCAGGCCGTCCGTCTCTCCATCGGCCGCTACCCGTCGCCGTCCTGCTTCGCCTCCCCTCCTCCCCGTCCCCGTTGCTGTCTGTGCGATGTATATATATATGTATGTGTATATATGTATATATAATAGCAAACATTTATATATATAATGATATTATATATATATTATTGTTATATAATATGTATAATAATATTGTATTAATATAATTTTTAATAATTATATATAATTTATTAACATTTAATAATAAAATTTTACACCATTCAAATAACATGTCTATTTTTGTCTTTTTATCAAGTTATAATAGCTTATCAGCTATTTCAAACCAAACACGTAATTATTAATTGATAGCTTAAAAGCATATTTATCCAAACACATTATCAGCTTAAACGCTATCTAATTTAAACGCTATTACATGATTTAAACACTACCCAGCTTAAACGCTGTTAAGAAAAAGCCTAGCCAAACTAAGCCTTCGCGTTCGCCCTCGCCGTCGGTGGCTCTCCCTCGCTCTCGCCTCTCGCTGCGCCGTCGGACCGTTGCTCGCTGCCTCTCTCTCCTCTCGCTGCTCCGTCGCCGGTCGCCAGTCGCCCTTCGCTCTCTCGCTTGCCCTGGCCGGCTCGCCTCGCCCTCGTGGCCGGTGGTGGTGGCTCGCTCTCCGTTGCTCACTGCCTCTCTCTCGCCCTCGCCGGCTAGATCTGCATCTGCTTCAAGCCTTCAAATTTCAGATCTGCTTTAGCCTTCAAGTTCAAGCCTTCAAATTTCAGCGGTTAGCCCCAAAATCTCAGGTACGGCACTGCCCACTCCTTCACTCACTATCTCTCTTTCTCTCCCTCTCTCTTTCTCTCTCTCACAGACCCCACCCTTCTCAATCTCTTCTCCCTCACCTTTCCTTCAAGGTAATCATTTCTTGCTTCGATATCTCATCAGTATGTGTTTCTGGAAATCATTTTCTTGATCTTTGATGTTGTCAACGAGCTGTGTTTCGTTTGGATATGTGTTGTTGTGGATGATTTATGAATTGTAATAATCTTCTTGGCTGAATCGATTTATGTCCTTGGAGCTGAAGTGTTTTGATTTGCAATATTATATAATATGCTTGTTTATTTGAGTTTTGTAGAGCGTATAATATAAATAAAATTATTACAAGTTTTTCATAAATTTCAACATAATACATATAAATTGTAATTGTATTTTAATCTTAATATTATTTACACTGTGATTTTAGGCATAGGTATACGCTAGTAAATAAATAAAAGCCTTATGTGTTGGATAGGTCTAAACTTGACCTGCAGCTGATCCGCCCATGCCAAGCTAGTCCAGTCTAAAGGGAGCAGAAATGTGTTGATCATGCTAACTCACTACCTGTTTTCAACCTGCCCATCCAGGCCAGCCCTGCCTGTTCAAGCCTATTTTTATTGCACAAAATGAAGTCTGCTAAATCAGCAGTTACAGAATGACTTGTTTCTTCTCAGGACCGGGATCAACTATCAAAGGCTTCCAGCTGTGTTGTTGCTGTTACTTCTGCTGCTGTTATGTATTCCAACTCCCTTCAAACTCTGAATGTTTACTGGGGAGGCCACTGCCTGTCTTCTAGGAGCCTTAACAAAAGCCTTAAAAAGAACGCACCAAATTTTGTTTCTGCTTGTAAACGAGAATTGCATCAGGATCTTTCCGGTGCATCTTCTGAGGTACTGTTAAATATCTCCACTGAAATTATTGTTTTCTTGAGGTTTTTGTCATGCATCAATACACTGACTGTTCTTGGGAAGCATATGCCAATAGTTTTTGATATTTTGAATATAAATGGTGTCAAGTTTTTTTCTTTGCTGTACAGGGTTCACTGCCTTATGGTGGTTTCTTTTCATGTATACTCTTACTTATCAAATAAAAATAAGTAGGAAATAAATAGACTAATAAAACAAAGAATAAGAGATTCTAAGTTTTCTAATAGACAAAATTTTGGTCTATGGAATCCATTGCAAGCGTTGATTAATTTGATCAATAGACAGTGTGATTGGTAAATGTCAAATGCAATTTATAGATTTGAATTTATTCATAGGACGCAATCACAATTGCAGTTATCTATTACTGATAATGGGGTGCAATAGTCAATAAATCTAGTTTCTGACATTGGTAGGGGTTATACATGTGATTATCTCACCATAGAGATTTGGAGACCATGACTGCCAAAAGAACATGGTGATGTGTGGTTTCTAGTAAAAGAACCATGTACATCCATGCTCTATGTTTACCATTATCACGTACTTAGGCTATAAGGCTTCTACAATAAAAGGGAATTAGCATAGCTGATGGAGTGTTGTACTAGCTATAGCATTACAAGTTGTACTCGGAGATTGGTAACCGTTTTTGGCGCCAATCTTTTGCTGAGGTGATGTATAAAAAGAACTGACCCAGCCATTTCAAATCATTGAATGAATTGATGTGAACTGAATTCCCGCCTCCTATTCGCTCTCTCTCTCGATCCTTCCCCCTTAATTCTCAAATTCCCTAACCTTCGTCCCTTCACTTTCCCCGCCAAATTCCCTTCTAAAATAGCTGAGAATTCCCCCATTAGATCTAGGATCTGACAATCATGAATTGACTTTTGAACTAAAATGTTGCCAGCCTGCTGCTTGCTTATATTTAGATTGATGTCATCGATTAGTTTCCAGACTTCATGCATCCTGCTCACACTAAACTGATGTCTATGCCTGGATTTACAAATTATTCTGAGTAATCTAGACTCATATATATTGTATACTTTGGCTGAACGATTGTGGTATTGATGGAATTATGACCATGTGCACGAATGCAGAATCTTTTTCCCTGGGGCCAATTCATGTTGCTGGTTTATTTTTTTCTGAAAGCACCACCTGAACAAATGTGTATCGTGTTATTTTGAATTGGATGCTCAAAATCCCTTTTGATATGGGATTAAGCTATATATATGTTTTCTTTTTTATATATATATATAGCTGTATATATAATATTATTGTGGAATTAATAGAATATATATTTGTTTTCTTATATCACTTTTAAAAAATATGTATAATGTTAGGTTCTGGTTGATGGTCACATGATGATTTGTGGCTAGTTTTGCACTATTTTCATATTACACCAAACAGTGTGGAAATGCTGGCATTTATCATTTTTTCCATGATTCAATCTCCCTCTCATGGTATTGAATGAGTCAGTGTTGGGTCTTTGCCATGTACATTGGGGGAATTGTTGAATCTCTGTCAACTAAAGAAAAGAGATCAAAACAACTGAGCTCAGTTGGATATCTCGAGGATATCTCTTGAAGTGCCAATAATTGCTGATTAAGTTGGTTTAAATGATGACACGAGTTACATCTGGAGTTCACAAATATATATATCATGTTCTGTTATCAGACATTCAAAAGCAACAATTATTGTACTTTGGCTTAAACGAGTGATTTTATTTGTTTAATTCTCAGAAAAGGAAAATTTTCTATTAGTTTCAATGACTTTTACTTGTGTGTGAGTATTTTCTACCTTGGAAATAAATTTATGGTTTGAGTTTGCCCATTTATGGTGTTAATCTTCTTCTTGTTGTACTTGTTCCAATGGTGCTGCACAGCTTTGGCAGGATTGTGGTATTTCAATATCCAAGCATTGCCCACTTTGCAAAGAGGGCTGATTATATACATTATTGGAATCAAATTAACGCATTTATGCCCCATTGCTCTTATCACTTTCATTCTTTTGTATCCTGTCTTTTGTCCTTATTCCAAATGATGGAAGTATGTCTAACAAGTTATTCTAGGTTGATAATCTGCTAGACACCGTGAAATGGGATGACAAAGGTTTGGCAGTTGCAATAGCTCAAAATATTGACTCAGGAGCCATCTTAATGCAAGGGTTCGCAAATAGAGATGCACTGGAAAAAACCATTTCCTCTCGTAAAGCAACATTTTACAGCAGGTCACGGTCAACATTATGGACAAAGGGGGAGACCTCCAAGAATTTCATTAATGTTCATGACATTTTTCTTGATTGTGACCGGGACTCTGTAAGTTCTGATGACTTCCGCAACTGCCATTATGTATATATCCCATCTCGATTACTCCTTAATTGGACCCATTTGTCAGATAATATATCTTGGGATGCCTGATGGCCCTACTTGCCACACGGGAGCAGAAACTTGTTATTACACCTCAGCTTTTGATTTCCAGAAGAATTCGGAGGTCCATATTCTATAACTTAGCATCTTTTACTACCCCCCTGAACACGTCTAGCTATTTTTCAGGTTTGTCTTTACTGGATTTTGATAGTAGTTTGGTTATGATAGGCCAAGGAAAGCAGGTTGGCTTTGACAACTCTGTTCTCATTGGAATCTGTGATTTCCAAGCGGAAAGCAGAGCTTTCAGGACGAGAAAATGAGAAACCGTCGTGGACAGAACGGTTGTTGACTGACGACAAGTTATTGTGCTCGAAAATTCGGTAACATCTGTGATATGATATTGGACTTTGTTAGATCTTCTTCATATATTTTTAGGCTAAATACACATTTTTGCTCGTACACTTACCTTTTTTTTCATTTAGATACTTGAATTTTTCGTTATTTCAATTATATTTATGAACTATATAATTTCAAATTAATTTAATTTTTATATTTTGACTTTTTTTTTTTATGTAGATACTTAAATTTTTTATTGTTTTAATTACACATTTAAATTATGCATTTTCAAGTTAATATAACTTATTTTCAAAAGTAATATTTTGTATAATTGGTGTATCTAACATTTGTATTGATTAGACACACCGCAAAATACACAAATACAGAAGTGTTAAAATAAATGTCACTTCAAAGTATTCAAATAATATTTTTTTTAGAATTTTCTCTAATTTTTTATTGATATTTTAATGTTTTATTCTTTAATTATATTTGGAAAAATTAGTATTATATAATTATTTTTTTAATTTATAAGTTTGCAAAATATATTTAAAACAATGATTTATAAAAGAAATAATATTTGGACACTTTAAAGTAATATTTAATGTAACACTTTTGTATTTGTGTATTTTGCCGAGTGTTTAATCTGTGTAAGTGTTAGATGCACTAATTACACATAATATTACTCTTGAGAAATGGTTAAATTGAATCAAAAATGTATAATTTAAGAGTATAATTAAAATAACGAAAAGTTCGTGTGCCTATATGAAAAAATGTCAAAGCACAAGGGTTAAATTGATTTGAAATTGCATAGTTCAAGAGTGTAATTGAAATAACGAAAAGTTTAAATGTTTAAATGAAAAAAATATGTTAAGCACTTGGGCAAAAAATATATATTGGACCTAATTTTTTACATTTTGAACATGGTTTACGCCTATGTTTAGCCATCCTGGCTGCAAAAATTTAGAATTTCTTGTCATTTGCAGGGAAGAGGCAGACGAGTTATGCCGAACACTGGAGGAGGAGGAGGAGTCGTCACGGACAGCCTCAGAAATGGCGGACGTGCTTTATCATGCCATGGTTCTGCTGTCTCGCAGGGGTGTTAAAGCAGAGGAGGTCTTGCAAGTGCTTAGAAATCGATTTTCACAATCAGGCATTGAGGAGAAGAGAAGTCGGTAACCACCACAACAATAAGCATTGAGCAAATAGTTGTCACAAATTTGTCTCATTTTTGTAAGCATATGATATATATTCGTAATTTACAAAACTATTAATCGTCTGATTAGACATCTTATTTGTGGCACAAACCCGTAATAGTGATTCCATGGGGTTTTGTTCATCAAAAAATGTAGGCACAAGGCAGAAACGTACCCCTCGTGATGTAGGACAACAATAATTCTGCTCACATTCTCATCTCTCTTGGTCACATTTTCAACATTTTTACAATTGTCACTGCAGCTATATAACTAGTTGTGTTTTTAGGTGTGTTTTGTAACGTGTATTTAAGTTGTGTTTTTAGGTGTATTTTATAGAATTTTTTACATTTACAATTATCTAAACATTTGTCTAAAAAAGTTGCCATTGATGTGGTGAAACAAATAGAAAATAATTGATTTAGAGTTGAAACAATTCAAACAACTACGAAAACAAACCAAAGTTGAGTTGATACAATCTTTAACTCTTTAAAAAATATTAAATGTTAATAACACACAAGTAATAATTTTGATTGATAAAAAAATAGTTTAAACTACAACAATACAACTTTATATAGGATATTGGAGATAGGATAAATACAGCCTATCATAGGGTTATAACACAAGACAATAAAGTTTTCCCAGTTCGGTAGCCACCTTTGACAAAGGACGGGTAGGCAGTTGTAAATTAATACAGCTAGACAACCTTTTTAGACAAATATTTAGGCAGCAGTAAACACAACTGAAATATAACTAATTATATAGTTGGAGTAGCAATTTGTAAAAAAGTTGAAAATGTGACTAAAAGGGATGAAAATGTGAGCTAGATTAGTGTTGTGTTACATCACCTCAACTTGGGGCTTGTAACCGTTTGTGCCCCTGACTTGAATGGGAATCTATTATGCCTCTCAAGTTTTAATTTTAAATCGAACATGCACCTCTAGTTTAGTCAGCACCGTGCATGAGTTACACACGCACTTGAGGTGCGTGAAGGCAACACCCATCTTTTTCTCCTTCCTCATTCCCAACGTCGGTGACCTCTTGCTTTTCTCATCTCTCACTGTTGACGACTGCTTACATTCCTCATTGTTGTCAACCGCTCATATTCTTTGTCACCGCCGACTGACCCCTCACTTTCCTTTTCACCGACCGACCTCTGCCTTTCCCCTTCATCGATCGACCTCTCCCCTACCTTGTCGCCGCTGCTAACTTCTTGCCTTTCTCGTTGTCGTTGACTGACCCCTTACTTTCCTCTTCGTCCACTGGCTTATCTTTTACCTCGTTGCTAGCGTTAACCTCTTGCTTTCCTTACCATTGCCGACTAACCCCTCACATTCTCCTTCACCAACTGACTTCTCCCCAACCTCGTCCCAACCGCTACTACTGAATTGATGACGACTCAACCTAATCTGTGTTTATGAATCAACGATGGCATTGACCTCTGCAAGGCCAGGGTCAAGGTTGTGAGCTCTAACCTTCACCGTGTCGTTCGTCGTTAGCCCTATCTCTTTTCTTGTAGCATCAAAACATGTGACACCTTTTTATTGGCCTAGTCAATGTAGGACCCATGTTAGATCCAGCGTGTGTTTCAAATGCAATACTTGTTGGATCTAAATGTGATTATTATAAAATTAAAATTGTGGATCAGGGACATTTTTACACCTTCGTCAAAAATATATCACAAAATCTAAGATTTGACTTTTACTCGTAAAATCATTTGTAAATTCTATCGCAAAATTTACATTTTTGTCGGAAGGAAATTAGTGATGGGTCACAAAAATTTCT
Organism: Diospyros lotus; assembly: GCF_014633365.1. NCBI lineage: Eukaryota > Viridiplantae > Streptophyta > Magnoliopsida > Ericales > Ebenaceae > Diospyros > Diospyros lotus. The sequence goes on along the minus strand of NC_068341.1, from coordinate 40,110,324 downwards.
AGTGCTAATTTGCTTGCTATTCTCTTGTAGTGAGCCATAATTGGAATATGCAAGGTCTTATATTTATGTGCACCATTTAAAAAAAAAATATTCCAATCCTAATATTATAGAAAAATCATAATTTGATGATGTACGGGCATTTCAACTTGTGTATTGAATATCATAAGTTGTAGTGAAAAATTGGTTAAAATTCCAAATTAAAACAAACAAAAGCAATATAATTATATAAGACTAAAGGCATAAATATCTAAAATGTGTCTGAAGACGAAATGATAATAATTTATGATGGAAAAATAAATCTAAAAAGCAACTAAAACCTTCTAAATATATAACGTTTAAAACTCTTAAAGGTTTAAGCTGTCAACTAATCATTTAGTGAAAATTAAAAAAATAAAATTGCAAGTAATTTGAACTAATAATAATAATAATTTATATTTATTATAACAAAATTTAATAATGAGTAAATGCCCAATCTAAATTTAATTTGGCCAACACAATCAATTATAGATATTAATACTTAATGTTCCAAAATTCGAACCCTGGCCACAGTTGAAAAATTTTAATATAATATTATTATTTTTCCTTGACATGTAATGCATGTAAGTTTTACATGGCGCATATAATGTTAAAACAAAAACAAAACTTGATCAAACATAAATTGAATTAGATTAGATTGATTGGGCTTCTAAATTTAAAATTTTCAGACCCCATCATAACTAAATCTAAAATTCATATTCATATAAAAGAATCAAATTCAAACGAGAAAAACCCACCAAAAAAACACGAACAGGAACAGGAGCAGGGCAGAGATGTTTGAAGAGCAGTTGCCCCATCTCAGTAGTTATTATTAATCACTAATTAGTGTAGCAGCGTGGCAAAACCCAAACGTTTTTGTTTTGTTTTGTTTTTAGATGACATGTTCTCTTCTCCACCAGTCAAATCCCCCTCTCCACGTGTTCTCCCAGCCACCCGCCCATTCTACCTACCCATCTCGCTCTCTCTCATTTACTGCCTTCTACTACTACTATTACTCGCTCGCTTTGCCCACCAAACCACCTTCTCCTCTGCAAGTCTCTTTCTCTCTCTCTCTCTCTCTCTCTCTCTCTCTCTCTCTCTCTCTCTCTCTCTCTCTCTCTGTGTATATATATATACACACACACACGCCATGAGAGCTGCCAAACCTCAAGTACGTAGTCACACGCCTAGTTTCAGCTTCCCAGCTTCTGGTACTTCTTCTTCTTCAAGCTTAAGCTAATTTAGCTCTCAACGAGACAGGAATGGCGCCCAAGTCCGTGGAGGAGATCCGCAAGGCCCAGCGGGCTCAGGGCCCGGCCACCGTCTTGGCCATTGGCACGGCCACCCCCTCCAACTGCGTCTACCAGGCCGACTACCCCGACTACTACTTCCGGATCACCAACAGCGACCACAAGACCGAGCTCAAGGAGAAGTTTAAGCGAATGTGTACGCTTGCTTCATTTCTTCCATCCCTTTAATTGGTGCGTGATGTGATTAATTAATTATTTATGTTGATGATTTGCAGGCGAGAAATCGATGATCAAGAAGAGGTATATGCACCTGACGGAGGAACTTCTCAAGGAGAACCCTAATATCTGCGCCTACATGGCGCCGTCGCTCGACGCCCGTCAAGACATGGTCGTCGTGGAGGTGCCCAAGCTTGGCAAGGAAGCTGCAGCGAAGGCCATTAAGGAATGGGGCCAACCCAAATCCAAGATCACCCACCTCGTTTTCTGCACCACTTCCGGCGTGGACATGCCAGGCGCCGACTACCAGCTCACCAAGCTGCTCGGCCTCCGCCCCTCCGTCAAGCGCCTCATGATGTACCAGCAGGGCTGCTTCGCCGGCGGCACCGTCCTCCGCATCGCCAAGGATCTCGCCGAGAACAATGCCGGAGCCCGCGTCCTCGTTGTCTGCTCCGAGATCACCGCTGTCACTTTCCGTGGCCCGTCCGACACTCACCTGGACTCCCTGGTGGGGCAGGCGCTCTTCGGCGATGGCGCTGCAGCGGTGATCGTCGGCGCGGACCCTGACAGCTCCATCGAGCGCCCGCTCTTCGAGCTCGTCTCCGCCGCGCAGACGATCCTGCCGGACTCCGACGGCGCAATCGACGGCCACCTCCGGGAGGTAGGGCTGACGTTCCACTTGCTGAAGGACGTGCCCGGCCTGATCTCCAAGAACATCGAGAAATCCCTGGTGGAAGCCTTCACCCCCATCGGAATCAACGACTGGAACTCCATATTCTGGATCGCCCACCCCGGCGGGCCGGCGATTCTGGACCAGGTGGAGGCGAAGCTCGGCCTGAAAGAGGAGAAGCTCCGGGCGACAAGGCACATTCTGAGCGAGTACGGGAACATGTCGAGCGCCTGCGTGCTGTTCATTCTGGATGAAATGAGGAAGAAGTCGCTGGAAGAAGGCAAGGCCACCACCGGCGAGGGGCTGGAATGGGGCGTTCTTTTCGGGTTCGGGCCGGGCCTCACCGTCGAGACGGTGGTGCTCCACAGCGTCAGTGCCGCGAATTAAGTTGCCTCTGCCTGCCAGTCCGCCCGCCCGACTTTGCGGCGGCGATATTTTTATTGCACGTGTTTTACTTATATGTATTTAATTTTGGAATATCTTTGTCTTGAGTTTAATAATGTATTGTATTGCCTTGCAATCTCAAAGAAACATACAAATAATCTCACTATTGCCCCCTCATTTCATAAAACTCAGTACTGCCCCCTCCTGTAGCGGCAGCAGCTCATTTCGACCATGGCCCTCTTCCTCGGGCCATGGATCGATCAACGACAAGGACCTGTCGCTGTTTCCATAGCTTAGAGAAGCAGAACGATGATTAAGAGCTACCTTCACACGATTACGGTTCAAACTTTGTCCATACTCTGATGATGATGATTCACGAGGGGGAATTTCATTCGGCTTCGCGGTTGCATGGTCGCCGACCTGCTGGTCCTGATCCCGATCCAGGTAATGAAAAAATCAAACGAATTAAAAACCAGTAAGTTGACAAAGCAGAAAACCAAAGCCAAACGGGTGCAAAGCAAACCTCTGATAATGCAATGGTAGATTGATGTTTTTCTTCTCTATCGTTGATGTGCTCCACATGCGAGCTCCCGCATTCAACCTGACCATCTCACGAGGAGTTAACAAGTTGACATAACACTGGGATGAGAATACGTATTCATAGGGCCCTCTTATGTTGCCTGCGTCGGGCAACTCACGGCTTGCAGGGGTGGGGGTGGGTGTGTGGGTCCCACACCCCCATGGGGCCCAAACCCTCCTTTCATTTTGCCCGTGTCAAGCAATATAAGAGTTACCTGAACAAAATCCTGTATTCATAATAGCATCAGTACTTTAAAAGGTATATGTTGGGCTATTTCGAAATTTGGATTTTGTATGCTCCTGCCCCGAGAGGTAGGTAGGTACCTTGGGCGGACGCATACTTGTTGCTCCAGAGTCTGATGCTCTGTTCTTTCTCAGATCAGGTAGCATAACATGAGCGCAATCTTCCACCCCATCCTGATCACCCATTTTAGAAACCAGCAAATTAGCATTATGCAATCGACTGAGAATTGCTTAAGATACAAGGATCTGTTGAATAAGAAATAAGATCTGTTTCACCACCATGGACAGCCAAGTTCAACACAAACAGCAAAGAATAATGGGAGCAGAGTATCTGACCTCATTCAAAGAATTTAGTTTTTCTTCCATTTCTTGTTCCAGTAGTCGTGCTAATTGCCATTTCCTCAACTGCAACATCCTCCGGTTTGCACACGATAATGGAAGGTCTCTGGTTGCTAACTGCACCCTGCACAATTAACATCAAACATTGAGGGGCAGAAAGAGGCTGAAGAAAAACAGTACATCATTAACAACCAACCAATGTTGATGCAACTTCTTCCATTCTTCTTCCTGGAACATTTGGACATGAAAAGTGTCCAGGTTACCCAAGGCACGATTAAGAGACCTAGAGGGATTACTATTGCCAGACTCCTTCATACTACTCTTACCACGTTGATGCTGCTCCCTGCTAGCCTGAAATGCAATGAAAGCATACCATCATCCATAGACACCAAAAAATTGGATTTACTTGGCCTTGGCCCTCAGTAAAAGAGAAATTTGCAGGACATTATACATTGTTGTATTGGAAACAGATACGAACATTTCTAATGGTAAATATAGAATGCCAGCTAAATCAACTTGGAGAGGGAGGATTGAAACTTGGTAACAAAATCAACTAGGCCTTACATATAATTAGAGGAATTACTGGAGTGGAACGAGTAAATTCTGAAGACTGAAATTTATAACTTCTAATGGTACACATCCATTTTCATGAAATAATGCATAAATAGAAAAAAGAACAGTTGTAACCATCTCATGGTTATATAGTGTAGAAATCTATGTAGGTGAATCACCTTAATGTAAGGCATATATTTGAAACCATCATCACCATGGACATCTTGATTGTGCAGTTTTTCTCCTCTTCTAGGTATTGCTACCATCTTGAAGCCAGCTGACAATGTATCACAGTTGTCCTCCATAAAGCTTTTCCTGCAGATCACAACACTGCTGATGAGATTCCTTCACAACAGCTGCACCAAGCACAAATAAGTAAATACACATATAGTATACAACATATAAGCATTTGAATGAACTATATCATTACTAGACAAGCTGAAACATTTTCAACCAATTCCAATTGCGGGAGACAGAGAGAGAGAGAAGAAAGAGGAAGTGGTCAAAGGAGAATGAATTATTTGACAAAATCAGAAACTCATGAACGTACACAGTTGGACAACAGAAGATGCCAATGAAAATTTGAATTGGGTTTACAGAGGCGACATTCACAAGCCTACCCAAATAAATGAAAACAACATATATCTTAAGCAGCAAGTCAAAATAATTATTATACTGTAAGTGTATTAAACAGTCAATAAATCTGAGGCAGATAGGTCTTTTCTCCCCTTTGTTACAACAATTAAAAACTAGCTCAAAGCAGTCAAATTTCTAAATCTCGAGGATGCATGTCAAATTTCTAAATCTTGAGGATGCATGTAGAAGTTTATGGTAAGCGGAGCAAAATATACTCACATATATATATGATATGGTTATCCTTTGAGATAAACATATTGTTTAACAATTCATCTGCACTAAATTCTAAACTAGGTGAAGTTTCTTGCACGTAATAGAAGTAGATAATAAACACAAGAAGAAAAATGCCAAAGAGAAGAAATTAAGTAATCAGGCAAGAATATATTGAAGTATAAAAAACGTTTGAAAACAATGATAAGTATGGCTGCTTCCATCTCATCAAGGAAAAGAATTACATATATGTGTGTGTAAACATAAAATGATACTAGAAAGGTAACATAGCATGGTTAACTATGTGAATTGAAAAACATTTCCTCCTCCACAGATGTTGGGAGGGATAAAATTAACAATAGATGAGATCAAGCATATAGTCTGTCAAGCTTAACTATATTGAGTAGGTATTTGAAGACCCTGTATGTTATCCGCCTCTAAAAATGACCATGCTTAGACATAAATACATAAAAAGATAGATATGGCTATAGATGTGCATGTGAAGATCAATGGCATAATTGGTAATGGATAAAAATTTGTTCATATATTAAGTCAATATTCCAAGAGCTCACCATTTACTGATTTACAGAAGTCACGATCACTTGTATTTTAATAACCCAAAATAAAGTCATATTTGATATCTTTTACCTAAAGACATGGACAAATTCAAAGAAACCAAAATTAACAAGAATAGACACAGCTCATACACAGTAAAGAGCATAATTACCTTTTATATGGTTCTCTGTGGTTCCTTATTAAGTTCTGGTTATAACTATTATCTGCTTCCCCGTCAGCAGCCCAAGAACCAGACTCAGACAAGGTTTCAAGGTCCACCTCAGCATCATGAAATCTAGATTCATTTGCATCGGTAGAGAAACTTCAATCAGGTTGCTTTTGAGATGTCATAATATTTACTCTCCACCTTCCAGTGATCTTCAAAAAGTGCATCTCAAGGAAACAAACATTTTTTTTGTGAGGTACATGTTGAAGAAATGGTAACATGAGGCTACTGCTCATTTAATTAAAAAAATAACTCATAAATCCCCTCTAATCTAAAAACTGATTGAACAAAGATGCACCTCTGTAGAGAAGCATGAGGAGTCTACACTTAAGCCTAAACAACAGGCCTCTACAAGTGTGACAAGATAACCAACAAGTAACTAATGACCAATTCAAATTAAGTTCGTTTCTAACATTCAAGAGAAAAGAGAATAACCAATCAATACAGACATGAGTATTTCAAATATATCACTTAATTTATGATCCAATATATACATGAATAATTATCAAAATACACTAATAATATTGAATCATAAACTATGCATTGTTTCTCAAGTTTAATGGACCATACCACTACAAAATCAATATATGAAGTCTCCTCTTAGCAGTTAAAAAGGATTTCAAATGACATCATGATATACAGAAGTCACAGAGCCCTTCACATAGTTTTCCAGTCTCTAGTAAATTAGCAAATATATAATCCCATAGAAAGTATATAGATCATCCAATAAAAAGCACTATAGTCATCTGATTCAAAGGACTCGGAATGCATATATGTAAACCACACAAAAGACACACCAGTACCATGTTGATCCAATTGTCATTTACGCATTTTGGAGGCAGAAGATTCTGCATCAAACTCACAATTTTCTAAACAAAGGAAAATATCCAGAATATAAACCTCCATATCTTGTTCCCAACTTCCTTTGCAAAATCCTTGCAGCTGGCCCATCTTTCCTTTAACATCAGTAGACCAACAATCATGCTGACAGAGGGAGCACACAAATTTTTGACTATACAATTGAAAAAGAACAGAATTGAAGATGAATAATGTACAATACAATGCAGAAAAGAGGCAACTCCTGTACGGTACATACTCATTGTGGTACTTCTGTAACTCTGAGTAGTACGAGTTCTTACTTGCCTTGAAACATTGTTCCTGATGAAGAATAACATCAGGATGAAGATTACCAGAACAAAGAGAAGCACCCCTGCAAGCACATGGAGTTTCACCATAAAGCATCCTAGAAATTTCCAAAGATAACAGGCTCATACACATTTCAACAATTCTGCTTGCTGAATTAGGACTGCAGAAGTGCATAACTATTCATGAACAGATATGAGATTTAATGGTTGAACCCCTCATACTAATGATCTTGGAAGGCCCAAATATCAGCAATGACTAGGAGTATTATAGGACATTGTTTAGTAGTTTTTGTTAAATCTATTCTCAACTATCAAAGAAAAAAACTGAAAGCAACAAAAGAAACCCATCCAGTAAATTCTTTGGAAAATAGCTTCCAGATTTTCTTTTCCCTAGAAATCTCCTTTGAAGAATCAATTTTTTGAAACTAATTTTACATTTGAGTTTGAGTTTCTGGATATTTCAAGCTTAGAAAAAATGAAATGATCTCGAAATGATTCTCTTACCTTTTCTTCTTTTTTTCTTTTCCTAATAGGTATAGATTGAGGGCAAGCCTTATAAGCAACAGTTAGATTGCTCCTTTGTTACTGGAAGATAACAAATTTGAGTCATGTAAACTGTCTCCTTACGGATCAAGGGTAAGAACATGTACCCACGCCAAAATAGTTATTGCCATTTTGAAAAAAAATTAAGTCATGTAAATCACAAATATCAACACTTGCCATTTGAGAAGAGGATTCCCAAAATGAAAGTTATCCCCCGCAAGCAATTCTTTGACAACTTGATGTGTCTGAGCTCCTTCAGGAAGAAACTGTAAAAGATAGTTTCTCTCATTTTCAGATAGGTGAGTCTGCCATACCTTCAGTATTAAAAAAAGGAAAAATGTACAGAAAATTATGAGCAGAAGTAACCTTTTAGGAAACATATGTACCATGAAATTGGTGTTACCTCAAAAGAAAGAACCTCTTTCAAATTTTCCAAGTCAAAAATTTCGCTAGGAATGGCAAGAACATCAGTCAAGATATTGTGGGAATGAGGAACATAATCAACAAATGGAATCAGGTCTCTCCATGCTAATCCAATCTGTTCCCTCCTGGCAACAACACTCCTGTTCTTATCATCCCACTCAAGTGCAATATAAGACCTCTCATTTAAATCATGTTTAAGCAATCTCAGTTTCTTCTTTCTTGCCTTGCCTTGCTCCCAAGAACTATTAGTGCTGGCATTCTTAAATCGTTTCTGCCTCTTCTCAGCCGCCATTGCCACAAATTATAAAAAATAACCACACCATAGCATGATAGACATGTCAACCAAAAGATTCCACCTTATCACAATAACTTAACTTCCTTCCCTATGTACACTGGAAACATTATTGATAAACATGGTCACTGGCCACTCTAAATTATGATTCACTGAGAACATATCACAAGTTAATCGACAAATTATGCATCAAACAACAGGAAAGAGTTCAACTATAGAACAGGTATTGCCCAACCAAATATTGTCATATGATTAGGCAAAAAACAAAAAAAAAATCCATAATACAACTGATTACAACTGTGAGGATGTAATCAGTTGTTTGGACTTCTTAACAGGGAGTCACCAAAAGGAGGATTATACTTTGTTGCAGGAGTTCATTAGAATGGTTTTGGAAGTTAACCATAGAGTCTTTGCACTATGGTGCTGATTTCTGGTCCTAATAAAAACAAATGAAAAATTTTGGGTTCAGTGTTCAACAGAGCAGGCCACACACAAAATGAATCACTTGTTTAATATTTACCTTTTATTAAGAATAATACAAAATTCCAGTTCTGAACAACCAGATTAATTTTTATTGATAAAAGTATAAATAACTAAATACCCATTACAACTGTGAGGATGGTTTATCTACCATTATACATTGAAGCTGGTGAAAATACTCATCTTCTTGAACTATTCTTTTCTAACAATCAATTGGCAAACAATTCTTTTCTTCCAACAAACAGGGTTAAAAGCTTTTCAAGCTATTATTATTAACTTTCTTAACAAATCAACATCCAGTAAATACCCATTGGCATAATAGAAGAAGATATGAATAAAGAAACTACTTCATTTAGTAGAGAAAGCAAACAAAATTAAAGTCAGTCAGAAGTTCAGCCAAATGAGTGTTGTACTTTTTTACCCATCAACGCCCTCAAACTAAAAAGTCAAATAAAAATAACTTGTTTTGGAGGCAATCCAATTATCAAATGGAGGAAGAAACCACTCATGCAGAAGGTCATAATCCCCTGTTTACTAACTGATATGGATATATCGGCACTACAACAGTGTACATTAAGTAAAAGGAACGTGACACAGTACATGACCTCCTATATCAGTTTCACATAAGCAAGTCAAGGAATATATGTGGATCAAACGAAAGTTTCTAATGTATGCATATATATATTCCATGAAACAAATTTCCATAATTAATTTCGTGTTTTGGTGCATAATTGACTTCTAAAGGATCTCAGTAATTTAAAAACACACGCACGCACACCCATATTCAAGTGATACGTGATTCAAGGTCAGCCAATAAACTAAAATTATGCAGTTGTCATGGCAATTAATTTTGAAAAAATATGACCACCAACGCCAAGAGCCGAATCCCGTCTCTAATAGCATCTATTACAACATTAAAAAATAAAAAAGTAATCACATTAAAAACAAGAAAATACCAAAAGAAGAGAACTGAATCAAGGCCTCTGCTTTTCTTTTTCATTCTGTCCATGAAAACACAAGGCTCCAGCAGTTCACAAGCAAAAGAAGAAAATAATTTTTAAAAAAAATTAGAACACCATTGAAGACATAATCCGAAAACTCAAAACCAAAAAACGACCTACACTATAAAGACCCCTCATTCGTCGCAACGAGAGACAAAGCCCTAGAAAGTGAAGCACAACAGACAACAGACAATTACCCCTGACAAAGACAACGCCACAAAGAAGAGTTCTGCATCGCAGTAAAGCCGAGAGTTTAAACCTCCCCACACTAAATTCAAGATGAGATTTCGATGGGGAGAGAGAGGGAGACCACAGGTTTTCTTCTTCTCGGTAGCGAGGGAAGAGAAGTCAAAGGTTTCACTGTTGTCCGACGAGAGAGGAATAGGAGAGAGAGATATAGGAATAGGGGAAGGATGAGAATAGATAAGAAGAGAGACAGAGAGAGATATCAGACGAGGAGTGTGGCTCGTGGGAACCGTTATGTTTCACTCTTTTTGCTTCATTGAATCGGTTTGCCCCGCTCGTGTTCGCGCGCTCTTCCGGCTCGGCTCGGCTCTAGGGTTATGCTCCTTTAGTCGACGGCTCCGTTCCCTCAGAACTATTATTCTGCCCAATTTACTGAAGGGCAAAAATTTAACGCTCCATCAATCAAAGGAAAAGGACACTCTCTCTAGGCCCTCCTCATTAATTTTAACAATTTGATATATTAAAATTTAAAATTTAATATATGTTTGTTACAGTCTAACGCTTATGCATCATTATCCCATTAAAAGCCTGGTTTGGAGCACTCAATTATCAAATTATCAACAACTGAAATTGAACTTTGAGATTGTGGGTACCGATCAAACTTGCTAATATTTGAATGGGAAATGCTGTATTTCATGTAATTCAAATAATAAAAAATTTGAATGATTATATAAAAAAAAGAGAGAAAAATATGAATTTGACGAAATAATGCACTGTGAAGAAAGAAATCAAAACATCAGCTGGGTTTCAAACGAGGCTGCAACTGAAGGTATATAAATATTCACACCAAGCTCAAACTTCACAATGATATTAATAACAAATTAAATGATATGTTGCAACCATATTCTTCACATACTTAAAAGAACAAAATTAATACAGCTGTCCTTTATACAATTATCAAACAGCTGGCTGGCTGGCTGTAACTCTTCTTCTGGGGGGGGCGAGGGGGTATTTGGAAAAATAAAAAAATGAAATGAAATATCTCTCACCAAGAAAAGAACACACTATATATATATATATATGGACATATATATATATATAATATATGATGAAGGCAAAGAAGGAAGGAAAGAAAGGTGAATCATTTTGAGGCCGTAAAAAGTTGGCTTCCGAGGATGACAACCGGGGTTCCTTCTCCCATGATGGTCGTTAGGCTCATCTCTTTCTCCAGTATTCGGTCCAATTCCATCACCACGTAGCTCATGGCCGGCCGTCTCTCGCTCGACGGGTCCACGCACTGCACTATCAGATGGATGAACTCTTCCATCCCTTCCGCGGTGAAGCTGTTTCCCAGTCGCCGATCGATGATGTCAGATATCGTGCCAGAGTCCCGACAATTATGTACCTTCAATAAATATTCAAACACCCCAAAACAGCTTTTTTACATATAATGCAGATGGTGGGATCGATGTAATTAATTAAGAAGAGCAAAATGAGATGCATTTCTGAATCATCATCATCATCATCATCATCAAAACCTCCCCGCCATACCCATTCGACCAGGTTTTGGTTATAATCCGAAGACAGCAAGCCCATTGCTTCCCGCCCGCTTAGTAACTCCAGAAGGAATATCCCGAAACTGTATACATCGCTTTTCTCAGAAAATCTTCTGAATTCTCTAACCCTAAAATGGAGAAAAAAAGATAATTTGGTTATGAAAAGGAAACGTCGACATGAACATGAAACTGGACAGTGATACAGGTAAAATGAGTTTTGCAGAAAGGAGTAGTACTCTGGAGCAAGAAATATCTCATCTGCTGCCACTAGAGAAGATGGCCCCGCAATATCAACTCTCCCAAGGAAATTGCGGACACCCGCATCTGCAACCTTAGCTATGAAATTTTCGTCCACAAGAACATTTGCTGTCTTGAAATCCTTGTGCACCAAACGTGGGCTTAAAGAGTGGAGATAAGCCAAACCTGCGATAATGTAAATTAGGGGAATGATCAGGCAGCACAACTAGGGAGCACCGCCTTTATGAACTCCTAAACATAGACGAGTACAATCCTTCACACTTAGTAGTCTTACTGAGCTTGCAAAAGAACTTTGCCGGACCGAGATGAATATTTGGGTACTTTTAAGGAAGAAAAAACAATACCAGGAAAGCCACTAATGCTCCCTGATTTTGCAGAGGATCACCTTTAGCAGCACCTAGAGCTATAGAAAGCCTATGCTTAAATTCTAGCTTCTCCTGTGAGACCTGACCAGCACCTGCAAAGATTACGTCAAGCACATCACGAAGGATAAACACCTCAAAAGTGCATTTCCAAAAGTCGTCACATAGGGTGAGAAGGAAGAGAAATTTTGGTAACCCGTATATAATTCTACGACAACTTTAAAATTAGGCAACGAGATTTACACAAATACTTGGAATAAATGATACGACAGAGAACGATCATGAGAAGTATTTATGCTTGCAAAAGGAAAATTGAAGACTAGATAGGGCATTACCATACAAGTGAATGGAAACACTTCCATTAGGTATATACTCGTAAACAAGGATCTGTTGACCATTTTCCTGGCAGTAGCCTAAAAGCGTCACAAGATTCCGGTGTTGAATGGATGAGAGATATCGAACCTGGCAGGAGATTAGATCCAAATTTAATAAAATATGGAACATTTGATAAAATGACCAATAACAATTGAAAGGAAAACTAACAAACTGGAAATTATTTACAAGAAAATTGAACGTATCATTCCCGTATTGGTTCAAGAAATTTTACAGTGATCTTTTCAGTTTAGGTAGAGCTCTATCATGCTTGTGAATTTCATTAGTAACAGTTTTGGTGATTGGGTTTGTAAACTACTTCCTTAAACATGGAAACCACAAGAAGGAATAAATACTGAGAGAAAAATAGATTCTGCCGAATTCAAATAAGAAAAAACACAAATTAAAGGGGCACTCAGATTTCATCAATTGAAAACTAACTGGTGCTGGAAATCCCAAGAAGAAGTCTTGTTTTCAAACAACATGTAAAGCCTTAATCCCTTCCTATGTGGGGAGAAGAAGCCTTGTTTTCAGAAATTGAAAAAGAAAAAAAAAACAATAATAGCAAAGAAAGAAAGACAAGAAGCATTGGTGTGTTTAAAAGCAAATCCATTCAGTTCTGAAATTTGAGGGTAGCTCATGGATACTGCTAAACAAGTCACAAATCCCAAACAAAAACATGTAAATTCCTTCAAACAGCTTAAAATGATTATGATTTGATTACATCTAAACCATATGAAATCAAGGTGGTCATTACCTCTTCAATGAATTCCTGGCTTGGTGGAGCAGCACGCTTTTTTATGGCTACAAGCATCCCTTCATTTAGCAAGCCTTTGTATACCGCCCCAAATTTTCCTTCTCCAATCAAACTTTTATCACTGAAATTTTTTGTAGCCAAAGATAATTCTTCCAACTCAAAGCGCCTTGATTCTCGCATGGTCATCTCAATCGCAAGAGGTCTTCCTGCTGCAGGTTACCAGAATTAGTCATGGGGGCTTAATACATATTCAACTTGAGATGCTAAAATCTGAAATATGCAGGACTTACTCACCCTGGGATGGTTCAGAAGAGCCTGTCTCAGAAGTTCTTGAAAAACTTCTGCCACGAAATAGACAGAACCATATAACTATAATCACAATCACCACCAATGCCACGGCTCCTGCAGCTCCTCCCAGTATTGCTGCAAGAGTCGTTGACATTTGGTCCGGGCACCACTTCAGCTGCTGAGTTAAGAAAAACTTGGATGGTTGGACGTGAGTTATCACACATGGAACCTGACGTTATAGTTAATATAAACAGAATATAACAAGAAGAATCTCAGCTGGGACAAAGAAAGACTGCAAAAACAGCAAGCTGGAATCTCTCTTTTCTTGTCAACATAACAGCCAGTAAAAAATCCTTTATCATCTCTAAACTAAACAGGATGGAAAAGATATAAATCACCAGTTAAGAATATTCCATCATTTCATCATAAAGCAATGGAAATTTTTTAGAGAAAGCAGTATTGCAGACATAAAACCTCTTAGAATTTAATAGAAACCCACCCTGTGTGCTAAGCTGTTAAGCTTAAGCATCTGACAAGAGAGCAAAACTGCAACTGAGTGACATAAAAGGTCAATTTGGATATAGAAAGAAAGCTCAAATGAACATGTATTGATCTGCAGAACATGGACAGGGATCCAAATGCTAAACCTTAGGCAGTTGGCTTAATACCAGACTAATGCCAAACAAAGAAACACGAGACAAGAGATAAGGTGCTGCAGTTATGCAACTACTCTATGGCTAAAACGGAATGCAAGTATTCTTCGAAAAAGACAGGCTGTTACCTTTACACAACAGACAAACTATACAATTTTAGATTGACCGTAACTGCCCAAAGGATCCAATACTCGTTCGAACTAATTCTTGTCTGTTCCCTTTTCATTTTCTCAACTCGAAACCCTTTCCAACACATTCACATCTATAACATTTGAGCTTCATAAAACAAAATTTAACTATAGCATTTGAACTTCATAAAACAAAATTTAAACCTTTAGTCATAGATTGTGTGATGAAGAAATCACTTAATTTCTAATTGAAAACTTCATTAGTTTCCATTAAATGAGCTAGGAATAGACATAGCAATATTCATAGCAAATTAAGCACATGTAAACTAACAGACAGGCTAAAACATTCCATTGGAAGATTCAATTTATGGGGAAAACAATCCCATCCACTGAAGATGCACATTTTGAGGAGCAGGACATAAAGGAACCGATAATGTTATTCCCTTTAGAACAAGATAAACTTCAAACTTTATTCGACATGCACAGGGAAAGAGTGTCGAATTCCCAAACCTGTCGAGCATCATTTGCCAATGGCAATTCGGATAATTGCTGCAGCAGACGAGAGCTTCAGATCGAAATAGAACAGCATCGCCGAGTTGAAGATCCGCGATTCTGAGAAATAAAGAAATCGATACATTGTGAGCACGAAGAAGAAGAATCAAAATTCAGAGTCAGCGAAATCAGGACCCACCGAATAGACAAATGCAAGAGGAAATCAGGGGGGAATCGCCCAGCTGTCAGGCGAATTTCAAATGCTCGAAGCGGCGCCGCTTCCGCTGCGATTGCTACTTCCGGCAATCAATCGGATAATCGAACCCCTCAGAAGCAGAATCATCTGTCTATCTATCTGGGCTTTGTAGTTGGAGAGCGGCGGATTGGGAATTGAGAATAATTGTAATTGCAAATGGCTAACTGTGCGTCAGCATAACAGCAAAAATGCCGACAGAAAGTGACCCCGCACCGACGCACGATCAGGGTTTACTTCTACTACTATTTGTGCAACCACAACAACAACAACAACCACAACCCACTCAGACCAGCTCTCTGAACCAGTTATAAAAATTAAATTTGAAAAGGGTAAAACAACAGAAGTTAAAATAGAGCAAGAATCAATGGCGGTGGGTGAACAAGTTTCAGAGGGAGACAGAAGCCAGAATGGAAAACCAAACCAAGTAGAAGATGCTGTATATGATGACACCAGCAGTAGAGAAGATTTTCGGTGGCAAGATGTGGCCTTGAAGATGAGAGAGAGAGAGATAGAGAGATTAATATTTAGGGGGGTTGGGGTAGAGGGGAGGCTATTTTGGGTGGAGCTGTAAAGGCAGCGTGAAGGGTTGTCTGCTACCGCAACTTGGAGGGGTTGTATGCTGTTGCTCTGTCCAGAGCATCTTGGTTGTTACATATGCCATGTATTCACCACACACACATATATTATTTATATGCATCTACACTTACAGACGGACAGACAGAGAGAGAGAGAGAGAGAGACAGAGCAAGAGCAAGAGCATTACGCACACCTGAAGAGCACGGCCATGCCAGCTAAGCTGGACTCCATTTTTAACACCCCGAACTTGTACCAACAAATATATATATAACACATTTATATATATATATTTACATATATATGTTGCCAGTAATGTTAATTATTGCTTTAATGATTAAGGTTTAATAAGAGTATTTTGTAAGTGTATATTTATTATATATTATTTTTATTTTTTAAATAATTTAATTAATTAATTAATTATTTTAAAATATAATACATTTATTATCAACAAATATTTACCATAACGTCGACGTCACCTCCATTGCCCTTGAAATATAATTCTAAACAAAATTTCCAATATTCAAGCCATTATTGTATTATCATGTTATTATATTTATAAATTATAATAATTTATTTTGTTATTAGAATCCAAATATTTTAAAGAATGAATCTTTACAAAAGTTTTTGTAGGTTATTATAATTGTTCGATAAATTTGTCTAATGTGTGCTTGAAAAATAATACAGGTGACGATGATAAAAAAATATATATTAGGTGAGATGTGATTCAAATATTAACTTGTGAGAAAGTCTAAATCAATACTTCATTTTATAAAACTCTTTGATAGTACTAATTTTAATATTACGTTCAATTTTTTTTCAATTTTGAGTAATTAATTTAAGTAAATAAATGTTTACGTAACACTCTTTGATTATTTTTTTTCTTACAAAGTTTCGATGATCTGAGTATGAATTCCTTGATAATCAAATCTATAATGATAGCAAAAACAAAAATAAAAAACGATATTTATCGATATCTAAAACAAGTTTCGGATAATTTTTGGCATTAGAAAAAGGCAAAAGTTGTGGGGTTGCTATCACCCACCAGCCAGCTATGTTGACATTGCTCCTACTACTATATGACCAAAACTACATCTGATCTACAGTCACAAGGCCCAAATATTCCAACACTAAATTGGGATTATAAAAGCAGTAAAGTGGGCATCATATTATATATTAGGCAATCCTGTTAACGGCTACTTGTCTAGGCCTTTTGATTTAATTATTTCTCAGGTTGCTTAAGGCAAAGTCCAGATGGGAAGGCCTTGGATTCTAATGTCAGCCTTAAGCAACCAACAACACTGACACTCACATGTATGTATGTATGTTTTATTATTCTAATTAATATTTTGTATGACGTGGAATATGTAACAAAAATATTAAATAAAAGAGGGTCTAAACTCTAAAGCTGTCGCGCAGTCGAAGGATTTAATGGCAGTCGAAAAGGCCCTGCCCTGCCCTGACCTTGCGTTGATCAGCTACACATGTATGATTGATGGATACCAATCATTGCAAACGGATTCATAATGGACATGATCGATATCTATAATGCAACACATTAATTATTATTTTGGGAAAATCATACATTCCACAAATTTAAAGCATGACTTTAATAATTGAAAAATAGAATATTTAATTTATAATATATAAAATAATAAAATTGTATATTTCAATTCTTAAAAATTATTATGTTAAGTATTTATCTTAATAAAATATTAGTGCATATATAAATGCGCATATTTCTACCAATAACACATCAAATGAATGACTATTTAGTAGTATTAAATAACTTGACTAATTTGTTGCGCTCACTCAAAAATTAAAAAATATAGTATTTGATCTCTAATGCGTAAAATGTCAAGGTTTTATATTTGAACTATTAAAACATAGAGTTGTTATTTATGTGACGTGGGACATTTACGTAGAAAAGATAAATTTTTATATTATAAAAATGTCATGTCAATGAGAGACATTATATTAAAATTTACCTTAATATAGAAAACATTAAATTACTTCTAACTTAAAAAAAATTCTAAATCCCAAAAGCTTAAATATGTGAATCACTAATCCCAAAAAATGCTACATTATTATATTCTCAATTATAAAATATGATAGAAATAATATCTATTATTTATCTTTGTTGAACTAAGTTTCATCACTCTCTTGCTGATTTGTTTATATCATATAGGGGTGTGCAATTGGTTATAACTGAACTGCATATAATAATCGAACTGACTGACTAATCCCAACTAACCAAAACTTAAATCATGGTAACTGAAATGAATCGAAAATCAAAACTAACTGGAGAGTTACTGTTGTTGTCGACCACCTAGCTGGCAGATGATACCAATGATCGGAATCTATCATCGGATTCCCCCAACTGTGGTGGTTTATATATCCAAAAATGAATTTGATCTAATGGTTAATTTTTTTGTAGATCTATAAATTAATTTTATGTTAAAAAAAACACAAAACACATTTCTGAAAAAACGTTGACGCCCACCATTTACGGCAAATTCCAACAATCGGAATCCACCATCAAATTCACCTTGGCTTAGTAGCCCATATACCCAAAAATCAAAAGAATATAATGGTTGAATTTTAGTAAATTTAGCTTTTAAAGTAGAATATTTACCCACAATAAGTTGTCAAAAAACTTGCAAACGGATTCATAATTGACGAGTAAGCACGATAGTGCAAATCGAAGGGAGAGAAAGATGTTGGGTCGAGGTTGGAGGGAGACGAAGATGTCGGTGCAATGGTAGGCTAGCAGCAATGGTTGTTGAGGTGGGTTCGACTGGTGATGGTAGCCCAGTAGACGAAGATAGGTTTCGAATGATGAACATGTTAATGTCAATGTCTTCATCGAAGGGAACGATGGGTCGCTAAAGAGTTGGAGAATAGAGAGGAAGGGGAAGGGAAAGGGAAATGATTGAAGGCTAGGGGCGACGAAAGTAAAGGAATCACTCTCGCCTATCGGGTGTGGTGAGTGACTCTGACTCGAGCTATTGGGTGCCCATGGGGGTCAGGTGCTTATGGCACAGTGCACAATTCGGTTCGATTTTTTAGTTATTTATACCAAATAACATAACCAAATCGAATAATCGATTTTTAAGGGAAGAGGTAACCGAACTAAACCACTTCCTATAAAAAATCGAATTGAACCAATTGAACTTATCAGTTTGATTCAATTAGTTCGGTTTACCCGAACTCTTACTCATTCCTAATATCATCTTTTGTGTTTCAAGTTAAAAACTTAAAATAATAATTTGTAGTAGTTGACATAAAATTTTGACATTTTACACATCATGAACCAAACATCATTTATTTTAATTATTAAAAGAGCACAACAAACTAGTCAACATATTCAAATACTACCAACAAGTTATTCACATAATGTGTCACTCATGGAAACAGAGGCGTCCATACATGCATTAACGTTCTATCACGATAAGGATTTAAAGTAATAATTAGAATACGAAATTTTGATGTTTTGTAGATAAAAACTAAACGCCATATTTTATAGGCATAATAAACTAATATATCTTGAATTTATTATCATATTTCAATTTTATCTTGTTTTGACATTAGTTTCAATTTGGTCCACAAACGTTAACTTTTATTTCAATTTTATCTTCAATTAGTCAAGCGTGTGCCCTAATATATGTGGCGTTGATGTGGCTTACTGATGTATCTAATAGTGGATACATAAGCAAAACGATGTCATTTTGTTGTGATATTGTTGCAATGCACAAGGCAAAACGACATTGTTTTGCCATCTGCATTTTGAAACCCTAAGTAATGGGTCAAGTTGACGCTGAACCAGATCCAACCCAATAGGTTGACCTAACACTTAATAGGTCAAAACCCATATTCTTCTCCAAATCACCTAGGATTTTTGCTTTTCACCTTGTGTCGCTGCTGTTTTTGCCTTTACTACTATCAGTCATCTTTTTCTTCCTCACTTTTCATTGTCTGCGGCTCTAGCTGCTAGCTTGTTTCCATTAACGACGACTACAGAGCAAATCGATTAGAAAAATAATAGAAATGGGAGAAAACCAAAGGTCATCTGAATTAATGCACTGCGACATACGCGACCATCCACGATGGGAAAAAACAGTCATGGCGAGACCCATGTCGAGAAGACGACAAGGCTCATAGGTGGCTGATCTGTACGCTTCACCGATTATCAGCGTTGTGTATGATAGAGATTGATGAAAAATGATGGAAATTGGCCATAGCAATGGCTTAAACCATCAATTGGCCAAAACGAAGAAGACTGTCACCAATCAGTCATTGCTACTGCACCCCTTATTGGATGGCGACTAGAACAAACCTCCCACTAGCTGCAACGAACGTGGTCACCCATTCACATTGGCCATCAAAGATATGTGATCCACAACCGTGGCCATAGTAAAAAACAAGTGTCATGATCATGGTAGTCATCGAAGATAGGCAAGAAAGACCATGGCTGGTAGTAACCATCGGACACTATTGGTCACTGTTGCCCCACGAGCACCAAACCTACCGATCATTTTGCCTTGTACATTTTGTTGATGTGTCCATTATTGGACACATAACACGCTACCTCAACGCCACGTATGTTGAAGTACATGCTTGACCAATTGAGAATAAAATTGAAAGAAAAGTCAAGGTTTGTGGATTAAATTGAAACAAATGTCAAAATAAGATAATATTGAAATATGACCATAAGTTCAGGACAAATCAGTCTATTAGACCTATTTTATAATTGTTGAGAATGCATCATATGTATTAAGCCTTTCACAAATGTTTTATCAAAAGATCACAGGAGTAAATGATGTAAAGAATTACTATTAATAAATAATAAATTAAATTAATTGTGAAATATTTTAATAATTACAATATTTAAAATCATAATACAAAATTATTTTAAATTAAATTTAAAAGGATTCTTCAATGTTTCAATTAAATGAGATGGTATGACAAATGAAATCAAGCTATTTGTGAGAAAGAGGAATAATACAATGTTTAGAAAATTCAAAAGTTAGCAATAAATAACGGGAGGATAAAGTAAGGGTCAAGAAGGGTATTTGTTGGGATCACAATACAAGTCATTCTCTTACAAGATATTGTTTATTTTGACTTAAAAATGTGTATATATCGAATCGTATAATATATATCAACATATATGAAAATATACTTCCCGAAAATATATATCAACATATACATATATAAAGTACATATATACTTGCCTCCAAAATTTCGAGCTTATATAGCTTTTCCCTAATGTGATTTTCACTAAATCATTCTTTGTGATATGACCTATAAGCATGGTTTTGGTTGGTGTTTGATCAATACTTTTTAAATTATTCTAGAGCCAATACTCTCGTCAGCCAAAAAGAGAGAGTGCGACACAAGACAATTTGTTAAAAAGAACACATGTCACCTTGGTCATATTCCAAACTCAATTAACACTACAAGTTGTTTATTCTTTTGCTTTTGTATGAGTTTTTATGTGGATATGGTTGTATTTCTTAAAAAGATATATATATTACTCTTATACGGCTAATTATGAAAAAAATACAGTTTAACTACTCATCCATATAAAAATTATTTGATTTGATTTTCATTTCTATTAAAAAATCTTTAGTCCAGATCAATGGATAGAGTCCTAATTAATTAGAGTTTGGAAGAGATGTGTGATAAAATCACATAATATAGCTCTAACAGCCTGCCTTCTCGGGTGTGTTATGTCTTAGAAAATTTGGTCTATATTATTATTATTATTATTATTATTACATTATCTCGAAATTTCCTAAAACCGTATCTAGTGCTAGACGAGATATCTACACTAGAAAATAAATACAAAGCGGAAGTTAAATCGAACATGCTCATGGCAATAATAACTGGACATGGCTTTCATTACAAAGTTAATACATAAGCATTTGATGATAAATACAATGTACACAATTCTTAAACTATCCATATTACAACATAACATGGTACATTTACTCGCATCTTGACGTCTCGCGTCACTACTCATCACCAATCTCGGAATCATCTCTGCAAGTCCCAACTGTAACGTTAAATATTCCAGGGGCGAAGTTAGATGATGAATCATCTAAGTAAGGGTACATAATGCCATGTCATGTGTGTATGCAATGTCTTACCTCGTAGGTGTCAACTGCACCCTCCTGCTGCCTACCATTTTAGCAGCCACCCTTATCGAAGCCGGGATGTATGGGTGCACCCTTGGTAAGGCAGCGGTGCCAGTTCGTACTCCCTGCGGCCTCATCTGCAAGTGGTCAATGATATCAACGTGTATTTATGCAATTCATAGTCATGTCATGGATGCAATCTACGTGATGGGTACATTTCATAGTATGTCAATATGATGTAACCATTCTTAAAGATATAATCGTACTAATCTTGAACGGTACACTTACATTCTCAAACTTATCGGGCTACCTCGAT
The DNA here is from genome assembly GCF_014633365.1 of Diospyros lotus. Lineage (NCBI taxonomy): Eukaryota > Viridiplantae > Streptophyta > Magnoliopsida > Ericales > Ebenaceae > Diospyros > Diospyros lotus. Next base: position 40,088,228 of record NC_068341.1, on the reverse strand, counting down.
ATTCGTGCCTTGTCTCGATTTGCGTGCCAACCTCAAAATTTGCACGAGTTTCTTCAACTTCACCCTTAAAGTATCCTAATCACCATAATTATTTAAATAAACATTAAAACCTATTTTTTCATAATTTCTGGCATTTTCTATAATTTTCTCTCTATTTCTTCTTATTTTTTCCTCAATAAATCCAAACTAAATATTTCTAAAATATTTTCTCAAATATTTATCTACGAAAATTCATAAAATTATATTTCTGAATTTTTAGAATTTTCTAGGGAATTTTACTCACCTTAACTTAACATCTCTGACTTCCTCGATATGCGTGTCATATCCTCAAAAAGCGTGCCCAAATCATTTTCTCACCCAAAATCTTCGAAATAACCATAAAACTCTATTTGCTATTTTTCAGAATTTTTTCCACATTTTTTCTTTTTTTTTTCTTCTATTTTCTTTTTCTTTCCTTTCCTTTTTTTTTTTTTTCTCTTCTTCCCCACTTCATCTTCTTCGCGCCTCTGCTTCTTCTCCAGCAACCATGCCACCATTTTTTCTTTATTTCTTTATTTCTTATTCTTCTTCTTCATCATTTTCTTCTTTTTCTTCTTCTCTTTTCTTCTTCATTTTCTTCTTCTCCTTCCTGCGCAAGCAGCCCCTGCGCCATGCCCAGCCGTCGCCTCGTGCACCAGCGCCTCCCTCGACGCCGCAAGCCGCTACCTCGGCCAACATTTCCATCATCGGTCACCTTGGTCGCCACCGACCTCTCTCGCACTGCCCACGTCGTCGTCCCAGCCTCCCGCGAAACCCCCCATCGCGGCCTGCTGCTGCTACGAGCTGCCATGGGAGCTTCTCGCTTCGCCGGCTGCCTCCTTACGGCCTCCGCTGGTCTCGCCGATCGTCACTCCCGCCTCAGCCGAGCTCGCCTCCACCCACAATAGGCTGCCTCTGCTCTACTTGATCTTGCGGCCATGGCCGCTTGAAGCTTGCTTAAAGCTCGCGGCCATGGCTACCGCGAGTTGGTTGCTTCTAGCGCTCTCATGATCTCTCTCTCTCCTGATCATCTTGGAGCTCTGCTTCTTTCGGCCAAGACTGCTGCCAATTTATAGGCAGTGGCTTCACATAATTTTCACTGTTTGAATTGCTTACCCACCACGCACATCATTTAATATGAAAATCTCCACAAATCTTGTTGCGATATCCTTAAATCTCGTTGCCACAATCTCCCAATTTTCAGCCAAAAATCTCGGCCATTCACAGAAGCTGCCTCTGCCATTCACGCTCATATGCACGTGCATATATATATAATTATTTATTACACTTTAAATTAAGAGAAATTATATATTAAACCCCAATTTTATCATAATATCACTTAGGTAATTTTCTTATTGTAACCATGCCCTCAAACACTGATTAAACTTGCATTTTAATACCGAGAATTCACAATTAATAACTTAAATTTTACTCGATATAGATGATTTTTGCCCTAATGACCTTATCGGGCTGCTGATTCATCCCAAAATCACTAAAGGGTTGCTCATTACGCAAAGTCGAAGCCCCCTAGGGCTTCGTTAATTTTTCGGGAGCCTCCTACAACGATTTGGTTTTACAGCCTAATTAACAGCTGTATTTTAGCTGTACCAAAAATTATTCCTGATTTGATTTCTTTTGATACCATAAATCCTATCTCGATACGCTCGTCGAGTCCATATAATTTTCCTTAGATAATTTTATTCCGAGGCATTCCTTGCAGTCGATTCGGTACTAATAACTGCTATCAAACCAATTTTTCGGTATTCTAAACTCATCGAAATTATGTGACAACTTTATACGAACGTGGGGTATTACAATAGCAGTCTAATTAAAATTAGTTGTGTGATAATTTTAAATGACAAACATTTATGTTGGATTTATTTATTTATCAAATATTAGGGATAAGGGAATTTTCAAAAGCCTAAGGTCTCGTGTAGAGTGAAAAAGAAATGGTAAACTGAAATTGACCATTTTCATTATAGTTGTTCAAATGCACAGACATGGCTTAGGAGGACCAAAGAGTTAGAATTGTAGACTGTATTTTCTTTATTATTTTTAAGTTATTTTTAGTTTTTAATTTTCTAAAATAATGAAAACGCGTTCTATTTATTGTTTTTAAAAATGTATTTTTAAAAATAAAAAAAAAATTATAAAGAAAACTCAAAACAATAAAAAGTTATTTTGAGTGTTTTCATCCAAAACAAACTTAAAACTCAAAACACATTTATTTATTTATTTATTCATATTTTATTATTATAATGAAAAAAATATTATAAAATTCATTAACTTTAAAATGTATATATATTTTTAATAATATATTAACATTAAATATTTTTAATTTATTAAATAATCAAATTTATAGAATAAAATATAATTAACAAATTATTTTCAAAATTTCAAAGAGAACACGTTTTCTAATTTTTTGTTTTGAGAAATAGATTTTTAAAATGACAAAGAGAACGCGTTTTTAATTTTTTAAAAACAAATTACCAAAACGAAAAACTAAAAATGAATTCAAAACTCAAAATTAAAAAATAAAGAGAATGCAAGCTTAAGCTCCTAATTAGGGTGGGTTAATGGGTTCGCCATGTTAATAGTTAGGGCATGGTCTAAGTTAGAAAATGCGAGATATTATTATAATTTAGAGGATAACGGTTAGCTAGTTTACATAACTCATTGGAAAAGAAAAGTACATACTGGTGATCCCCATGGTCATTTGAGATATTTTAAATATCCAAACAAAAATACACTCTCACTCTCATTGCTACTCAAATCATTCATACTTTGCAACTAATTTAAGCATTTGAGGGTAGGTCTGGAGTTGCCCTAGGCAATTCATCATGCTTCATGCTTCATGCTTGCATGTCATTTCTAGAGGAAGAAACTCGAAATTCAGAAGTACTGAGGTGACGAGCTCCAATTCGACAAATTCTATTGGTATAAAAACTTTAATGGCATCAATCAGCACCCATCATGGGACTCTTATGAGCTTTAGCACTTGTAGTTTGTGATTCGATGTGTTAAACCAAGGAACAAGCCTTTTTCTTTGATTTTTTTTGCTAGAACTGAGTGATGTGAACAAAACTTTTGCTACATCAAATGAAAGCTCATTCTGTGCTTTTGTTTCGTAAGCACAGAATGATCAGAAAAAATATTTATTTAAATTTTTATGCTAAATTATTTAAATTTTTTCCCCATTATGCTAATTTTTTTAATAAAATAATTATTTTAATTATTTTAATTATTTATTTTTTATATTATTTAGATACAAAAAATCTTCGTCTCTAAATAATTTTTTATTTTTTAATATGTTTTAGAGACAAAAAATTTCATTGCTAAATTTTTAAAAAAATTACAGTATCAGCGGCGAAAATATTTTCGTCACCAAATTTTTAAAAAAATTCATTTAGCGAACAAAATATTTTCATCGTTAAATTGGCGATAGATCTGTCGCTACAAAAATTTAGTGACAGATATGTTCCGTCATTAATTCGCCGCTAAACTAATTTAGCGACAAAATTTTGGGCTTTAGCGACGGAAATATTCCTTCACTAAAACCCGAAATTCTTGTAGTGAATCAACAAGAAAGAAGAATAAGAGCGATGTAGAATAAAATTGATGAAATGCAATATGCACTAAAGATCCTTATGAGAACTCAATATAAGATTTTGACTAATATTAAGTTAAACAGAGGAAAATCAGTGATGGAAGAAGGAAGTGGTGTTCATCCAAACTTAGAAAAAGAATCACACAAATAGAAGGAAGAAAAAAATTGTAAAAGGGATTCTCATCAAGATCAACATGAGGAGTTCTTTCATCAAGATAATGATGATAGACGCAACAAACAACATAAAGATCATTATCGAGGCGATTGTACTCGTGGTCACAAAAAATATCTTAAGAATGATGACTAAGATGAAGATTATAAAAGAATTTACATCAAGGATCTTTCTCTTATACAAATGGTGAAAGGTTGCAACATCTTATGCGATTAATGGAAGATAAAACTCTGTGAGGATGAAGGTGCGCGGATATACTTTTGTCTATTTACCCTCAAATTCTTTTATTAAGAATATTTTTAAAGAGTAGTTTCCATCCCGTTTTAATGTCCCACAACTAGAGCAATATGATGGGACGAATGATCCAATGGCTCATATTACAGGATATATAGCTACTATGGATTGAAAAACTCCAATTGAGGTTTTGCTACATTGTGGTTTCCACAAACTCTCAGGAAAGTTGCTAAAGATTAGTTAATTTTTTTGGTACTTAATTTGAAGTATTGGGAGTTTTCAAGAATTAGCAAAAGATTTATAACAAGGTTTAATTGTCATTATAGAGTTAAGAAGTCTTGCATCAATTTACTATACATCAAATAGGAGAAATGAAAGATTCTGCATAAGTTTATAACTCGATTCCAAGAGGCTACTTTAGAAGTTGACAATTTAGATGAAAAGATAACTATTGTTGCATAAATTGAGGGAGTTTGGGAAATAAAGTTCTTCACAAGCCTCTTATAAAAGATGCCTATGGGCTTGATAGAGTTTTATTTTCATACTCAAGTGTTCATAAACTTGGAAGATCAAATACTAAGGAAGAAAACAGAGAAAGAGTTAAAAAGAAATATAAGCTCGAGGATATCAATATGAATACGACAAAAAAGCTTCCTAGAAATGAACGTGCTAAGCTATGGAGACTTGAGCAATATTGGAGCTTCAAACTATATCACGGGAATGTGCCACTCCCAAAATAACATGGTTGTTGAGGCAAGAGAAAGGTCCCAATAAGCCAAATATTATTTAATGGGAGCAAAGTGGGATTAAAATTTTACTTTTCTTAAACAATTTTGCCCCTCAAATAAATACAACATCTTTCCTTTCTCTCTTTTCCATTCCATCTATATCGAGCTCATTCTCCATGCCCGACACCAATCCTCCTTGTAACGGCCCGCCTCCCGGAGCCCCTACCGCAGATAGAGGATCCGTGAGAGGGTCATTATTAAAATGATATCGAACAATGACACAACTACAACACACCCACAATAACATAACCCTTATTTAAATCATAATCTCTTTTTATTATAACATCTCATAAACATCTTTACAAACCTTTCATCACTTGGGCCCACTTGGGCTTACATAATATGCCTCCATCTCACAAACATAAAGCATTACTTTCACCCAGACACACGACACCCAGGATCTAGGTTTGGGAGAGCTCTGCACTTGCTACCATGACATGTCAATCTGAACCCAACCTCGATGAACGTACCTGGAATGATGTTAAAAACAACGTGAGTCGCGAGACTCAGCAAGCTCTAGAAAAGAAAGGTTACGGGTTTAGGATAGGACTCTTCCCATGCCACCCCATGCAATTCATGTCAATGAAATCACGCCATGTCATGATCCACATGTACCTTACTTCTACATGCATAACATAAAGTTAACTGCACATAAGGAACCAGGGGCCCACATAAGTCAAACATTGGCACCCGGGTCCCACATACAAACCTGTTGTAGCCTAACATAGGCTACCATATCATCATTCTCTTAGACCAGCCTTTTCCTGACATGGTCGGCTTTTCCTGACATTCAACTTTTGTCTTTTCCTGATACTTGTTACATACTTTTCCTGATTCCCATCATATTCTCATGTGTTCATCATGTCATACATCACATAATCATATACTTCCGCGATCTTGGTCTTCCCTCGGGCCAACCCCGAGCTAATATCTAAGCCGAGCCGAAGCTCACATGAGTCGGTACTCCCGACACCTGGCACGGTACTCCCGTCCAGAATAACAGTAACATTAGAACCATGCGATGCAACACATAAGAAATGCAAGGGCTTCTGTAGCATAAACGTGATGACAAGGCCCCCATAAACCAAGCATCAGGCCCTGCTACGCCTCACATAGGAATACACACATGCGACATGCTCTAAATGCATATGCTCGCCTAGGATACCCAAATTGGCTCTTAGACCAACCGGGTCATGCAAATGCTCATACATCCCATCACATACAAAGCATGTCCCCACGTGAATGCAACCCAGCCCTTTGTAGCACACACATCATGAAATGCACAAACCAAGGCGGGAATCTGGAGTACCAGCTCTTCTGGCCGTCTAGCGCTTATCGTAACAACCGATGACTGGCGCCCATACATCCAGCCATCAACTGCCACGACCCACGGTCAACAGTCAGTGGCTTTGTATCCATACCCTTAGACACACTTAGTGACCCTATTAACTTTAGATTCTCTAAACTTAACATTACACAACATTTCTCCATAACTTTTCATGTACATAATCACATAGCATCATGACATCATTCTCATTCTTCCTCATTCATAGAAAACCATCTCAACATACATAATAAACTCTTTGACACATTTTCTTAATTCTGACCATAACCAATTTCTCTAAGAACCTAACCCCAATGGGTTCGGCATCATTCCCAAGGGAAGCGGAGCGATACGAAGCTCCATGACGGTTGAAATAAAAGACGCCATGACATCCTTACTGAACGTATCCCATTAACAATAAACTCATTAATAAAATAAAAGTCGTAAAATGGTTACTACGCAGATTATTATTATTTGTGCGTAGAACCGAGTCATGGTGAGGGAGGGTTTAGAGTACAAGAAACCTCAAGGACTTTCAAGGGAAATAAATAACGCGAAGAGGGGGTTAGGAGCTTGCCTGAAAATGGTTGATTTCAGCCTCTCTTGTGCTCCCGATGCGAATTAAAACGTTTCCTATCAAATAATACAACCGCGACTTAAATCGGTTAATTCTAACGCGTAAACTGTATAATCTAACCGTATAAAATCTATGATTTAAACATATAACACTTATATAAATTTTACCCACTTACCGAAATACTTTAAATACCGAATAACCTCGAAGACTCCTTAATTTTATCACTTCACTTCCATTTCGTAGCTACCGTGCGCTTCCCCAATTCTTTTCTCCTTCTTTTCCCTTTGCTGCTCGCGGTCTCCCTCTTCTCCAAGCTCTGCTCGCGAACTCCCTCTTTTCCAAGTTTTCTTTAGCAAATTTGTATCCCTATTTATACTCCTCAGAACACCTTCGCCACTAAGTTTTTCCCCAACCCCAATGGCCATCATTTAAACTATCAAATCTCATTTAATTCTCTCACAGCCTCTTGACTTTTGAACCAATTTCAGCCGCATTTAAGCCATTTTGATTGACCATTTTCCATGAAAATAAGGAAAACACAAATTGGGAAAAGAATTAAAGGCAGCACATGTTGCCAGCGCGCCACACGCCCCACACACACACACTATATTACATGTATACATATATATATATATATAATGTTATCTCAAACATTCCATACTTATATATATTATGTAATATAATATATTAACTTAAGATTATATTTTACTTCACATATAATTGCGTGCGTTTCCTTCCAAATTATTTCCATTCCTTTATTTAATTATTTTATTATTTTATATTATATGCAAATATATTAATTACTATAATATTTTATTTATCTTAATCACTTAATAATCTAAATCCTAAAATTCTACAAACTTCCGAACACTTCCCCATTTAAGAATACAATAAATTTAACATCCTCATTTAAATTTCTTTAACTCACAAGTATTCCATAAGTCACCAATCACTCTAAAACGTCGAAATTAGTACTTATTATTTACCTCTAAAATTTCGGATGCTACAATTCTCCCCTCCTTATTGGAATTTCGTCCTCGAAATTCGCGCTCATATCAACTCCTCAAGACACACTCGCAACTGTCATGAATTTACTCAACATCACTTCTGGGACATTCCATATCATCATTTTCCAATATCTCACTGGGCATCTTGCGTCACTAAATCATCCTCGAGGTCTCATTTTTTTTTGTACCGAGTCAACTATCAACCTCAATTTTCTTATAGCACTAATGACTTCCAAATCGTCTTATTACTCACTTCAACTATAAGGTTGACCCTAATTTGGCTAGCACCATTATACACCTTGCCCACCGAATTCCCATTTGGGAGTCCTTATTGTCCGCAAATTCCCTTAGGTGGGTTCTAATATCCAACTTTTGCTTATTGGCTCACATAACACTTCCTATTATAGCTTTCTACAGGCAATCACTTTTGCTACCATGAAACTACCCAAGCACATCCTTAACAATCTATAACCATTTATCATGCACCTAGCCTCTCACTTATATCCTATCTTCCATCAGGGCCGCAAGCTAACACTAATAGGGGCGCAAACGCCAAGATCAACCTAGACGTCGAGCACGTACCTTGAGCGGGGTCTACTCTTACCATGTACTCATGGCTAACCTTAACACCCACAGATCTTTAATCTCGCAACGGTGCCAACTGGGAATCTATTCCTTGTATTCCTAGCACCTCTAGCCCACAAGCCGGTAATTTTCTTTCCTTAATATTCACTTCCTTATATAGCAACCATATTCAGAAGTCCAAATTATAACTAATTGCACCTCGAATACCATTCTAGCCATACGACCCATGACACGCACCTAACTCTACTCAATCGTCCTATGTGTGCAGAGTCACCTCCCTTAACCCTTGACTTGCTCTGATACCAAACTGTAACGGCCCGCCTCCCGGAGCCCCTACCGCAGATAGAGGATCCGTGAGAGGGTCATTATTAAAATGATATCGAACAATGACACAACTACAACACACCCACAATAACATAACCCTTATTTAAATCATAATCTCTTTTTATTATAACATCTCATAAACATCTTTACAAACCTTTCATCACTTGGGCCCACTTGGGCTTACATAATATGCCTCCATCTCACAAACATAAAGCATTACTTTCACCCAGACACACGACACCCAGGATCTAGGTTTGGGAGAGCTCTGCACTTGCTACCATGACATGTCAATCTGAACCCAACCTCGATGAACGTACCTGGAATGATGTTAAAAACAACGTGAGTCGCGAGACTCAGCAAGCTCTAGAAAAGAAAGGTTACGGGTTTAGGATAGGACTCTTCCCATGCCACCCCATGCAATTCATGTCAATGAAATCACGCCATGTCATGATCCACATGTACCTTACTTCTACATGCATAACATAAAGTTAACTGCACATAAGGAACCAGGGGCCCACATAAGTCAAACATTGGCACCCGGGTCCCACATACAAACCTGTTGTAGCCTAACATAGGCTACCATATCATCATTCTCTTAGACCAGCCTTTTCCTGACATGGTCGGCTTTTCCTGACATTCAACTTTTGTCTTTTCCTGATACTTGTTACATACTTTTCCTGATTCCCATCATATTCTCATGTGTTCATCATGTCATACATCACATAATCATATACTTCCGCGATCTTGGTCTTCCCTCGGGCCAACCCCGAGCTAATATCTAAGCCGAGCCGAAGCTCACATGAGTCGGTACTCCCGACACCTGGCACGGTACTCCCGTCCAGAATAACAGTAACATTAGAACCATGCGATGCAACACATAAGAAATGCAAGGGCTTCTGTAGCATAAACGTGATGACAAGGCCCCCATAAACCAAGCATCAGGCCCTGCTACGCCTCACATAGGAATACACACATGCGACATGCTCTAAATGCATATGCTCGCCTAGGATACCCAAATTGGCTCTTAGACCAACCGGGTCATGCAAATGCTCATACATCCCATCACATACAAAGCATGTCCCCACGTGAATGCAACCCAGCCCTTTGTAGCACACACATCATGAAATGCACAAACCAAGGCGGGAATCTGGAGTACCAGCTCTTCTGGCCGTCTAGCGCTTATCGTAACAACCGATGACTGGCGCCCATACATCCAGCCATCAACTGCCACGACCCACGGTCAACAGTCAGTGGCTTTGTATCCATACCCTTAGACACACTTAGTGACCCTATTAACTTTAGATTCTCTAAACTTAACATTACACAACATTTCTCCATAACTTTTCATGTACATAATCACATAGCATCATGACATCATTCTCATTCTTCCTCATTCATAGAAAACCATCTCAACATACATAATAAACTCTTTGACACATTTTCTTAATTCTGACCATAACCAATTTCTCTAAGAACCTAACCCCAATGGGTTCGGCATCATTCCCAAGGGAAGCGGAGCGATACGAAGCTCCATGACGGTTGAAATAAAAGACGCCATGACATCCTTACTGAACGTATCCCATTAACAATAAACTCATTAATAAAATAAAAGTCGTAAAATGGTTACTACGCAGATTATTATTATTTGTGCGTAGAACCGAGTCATGGTGAGGGAGGGTTTAGAGTACAAGAAACCTCAAGGACTTTCAAGGGAAATAAATAACGCGAAGAGGGGGTTAGGAGCTTGCCTGAAAATGGTTGATTTCAGCCTCTCTTGTGCTCCCGATGCGAATTAAAACGTTTCATATCAAATAATACAACCGCGACTTAAATCGGTTAATTCTAACGCGTAAACTGTATAATCTAACCGTATAAAATCTATGATTTAAACATATAACACTTATATAAATTTTACCCACTTACCGAAATACTTTAAATACCGAATAACCTCGAAGACTCCTTAATTTTATCACTTCACTTCCATTTCGTAGCTACCGTGCGCTTCCCCAATTCTTTTCTCCTTCTTTTCCCTTTGCTGCTCGCGGTCTCCCTCTTCTCCAAGCTCTGCTCGCGAACTCCCTCTTTTCCAAGTTTTCTTTAGCAAATTTGTATCCCTATTTATACTCCTCAGAACACCTTCGCCACTAAGTTTTTCCCCAACCCCAATGGCCATCATTTAAACTATCAAATCTCATTTAATTCTCTCACAGCCTCTTGACTTTTGAACCAATTTCAGCCGCATTTAAGCCATTTTGATTGACCATTTTCCATGAAAATAAGGAAAACACAAATTGGGAAAAGAATTAAAGGCAGCACATGTTGCCAGCGCGCCACACGCCCCACACACACACACTATATTACATGTATACATATATATATATATATAATGTTATCTCAAACATTCCATACTTATATATATTATGTAATATAATATATTAACTTAAGATTATATTTTACTTCACATATAATTGCGTGCGTTTCCTTCCAAATTACTTCCATTCCTTTATTTAATTATTTTATTATTTTATATTATATGCAAATATATTAATTACTATAATATTTTATTTATCTTAATCACTTAATAATCTAAATCCTAAAATTCTACAAACTTCCGAACACTTCCCCATTTAAGAATACAATAAATTTAACATCCTCATTTAAATTTCTTTAACTCACAAGTATTCCATAAGTCACCAATCACTCTAAAACGTCGAAATTAGTACTTATTATTTACCTCTAAAATTTCGGATGCTACACTCCTCCTCATTCTTCTTGTTTTTCATATGTCCAATTTCTTTCATTGGTTTTTGTTATAGATCTGATTCTACCCGCCAATTTCTCTTCTAGATCTTGTTCTAACTTTCAAAGAGTTTTGTTAATCTTTCATACAACAATTGTCACATTTTCCATCTCTATATTTGGTTATGTTGATCCTCTTTCTCCATTTTCTTTTTTTCCTCTCTTTCCATTCTTTTTTTCTCTTTGTTTGTCAACGATGAGGTCTTGGAAGCTTTTGGCCACATTGGGTGGAGCTTGTATTCTTTTATGTATATATATATATATATGTGATTATATAAATGTGAATATGTAATTGTATATATATGAAATACAAACACCCATAAAATATATAATTATATATATGAAAATATAATTATAGGACAAATACCACTTAATGCTTTATTCACATTTTCATACACCAAATATGGTATAAATATAACTTCAAATAATACATTTTTTACAAAACGCAAGATAGTATTGCTATTTTATCCTATAGTTAACTTTATCATACTACTATTTAATTTGGAATCAAATGGACTGTAAAGAAAAAACAAAAATAAGATAAAAAAAATCAAAACTATACAAACGACAAAATCAAATAATTTATAGCAGGTAAGAGACCTATAAAGGGTATAACAAGATAAATGATCAACTATCGTGTTTGGGGTGAGGTAGATGTAAATTGAATACAAATGAATGAAATTAAAGAGGATTTTTAGTATTTAGGAAATATAAGGTTGCGTTCTTTTTGTTTTTTGAATTTTGAATTTTAAATTTATTTTCAGTTTCTTATTTTAATAATATATTTTTAAAAAACTGAAAATGTGTTCTTTATATTATTTAAAAAATTATTTCTTAAAATATAAAATTACAAAACACGTTTAATTTATAATTTTGAGAATAATTATTTTATAGTATTTTATTTAATGAATTTGATTATTATATGATAAAATTAACTATTTTTAATAATATTTTACTATTAAAATAAATGATAATTTATATTAAATATTATTATATATAATATTTGTAATATATTTAATAATATACTATATGTTATCTTATATTTTTAATTATAATATAGATATACTATATTTTTTAAATTTTAAATAAATATATAATTTTATTTTTAAACTTTAAGAATAAAATTTTCTTCATTTTTTTCCTTTTTTTTTTCTTTTTCAGATCCAAAACATAGAAAATTGATTATATTTTCCATGTTTTAGACTTAGAGATTGTTTTGATTGAAAACAACCTGTTGAGCCAACTTGCTCATATTAATTAAGTTTTGATGATTAACAAAATTATTTTTATGATATAAATATTTTTTCTTACTTATACAAAAAATAAATTTATTTTAAATTAAAAGAGAATTGCTTTTATACATTTTTTTTTAATTATTTATATTTCAAAAGCTTATAAAATTATTTTTAGAGATGTTTTCTCTTACTCATACCAAAAATAAATTTATTTTGAATTAAAATAAATTATTTTTAGACATATTTTCTTTTTTTAATCATTTATATATCAAAATCTTATATTTGAATTTTCAAATCTTGATTTCTCATGCAAAAAGTAAATTTATTTTGAATTAAAGGTGAGACATATTTTCTTATTATTTGAGAAAGTCTAAACATTTTTTGAATTTCAAACCTCATATTAACCCTTTTTTTAGTGGCTAAAATGCTTGTAAATACCCCTCAAACTTATTTTTTGAGCATCAAAGTACTTCCATTACATATTCAAAGCACCCGAAAGCTTTCAAACACTCTCAAACAAAATATCCAAACAATCCAAGCCTCTCAAAACATTATTGCACATCCACCGAAGAGCCACAAAGCAAGAGGAGAAAAATTCTTCAAGTCTTTTACGACAAATTCGAACTTCTCCATTTGAGCTTACAAATTTATTTATTTATTTAAATATTATTGACTTGTATAATTTGTTTTTAATTGCTTATTTGTTTTCAAGTATAGACAAATTATTTGTAAATATTTAAATTATTATTGAGAATTATATAGATTTTCTAGATCCGTCAAAATCTAGGTGAATCTAGTTTCCAATGTAAAGTAAGGAGAAAATCTTGGTGTAGTGGTTGCCTAAAATTTATTGTAATCTAGGTGTGTATCTAGTTTCTAATGTGAGCTGGTGTGGAAATTTTGGTGATTTTGATTTAGTGAAAACCTAAGGGTGGTTAGATATTGGGAGAGTGGATTAGGAGTGTGTGAAAACACCGAACCACTATAAATTATGTTGTACTTCATATTATTTATTTTTCTTATATCTTGTGACTTACATTTATTATTAATTTTAAACATAATTTATTATATTTATCAAATATATTTTATAATAAAATCTTTAATCAATAATATTTATTAAAATTAAGAAAAAATTTAATCACTCAATTCACCCTACTCTTGAGTAGCTATATCTTAAGGGACCAACACAACCAAAACACCATTTTGTTATTTTAGATTTCCTTTACAAAAATTTTTCTTGTTTTTAAAAGTACATTTAAAAAAATGACAAAGTAAATATATTTTTATTATTTTAAAAAATTAAAAATGACTTTAAAATAATAAAGAGAATCTTGCTTGTTTGTTTGTTTCAGAAAATATTATCTATTATACAAACAATTTTCTATTAAATGATTGAATCTCCAATTGAAAAATATAAAACTCAAAACTTATTTAGAAAATATTTTGAATTTTAATTTTTTATTAAATGGTCGAATCTCTAATTAGAATGGAAAAAACTAAACTTTCTATTTTCTCAACTCTAATTTTCTATTAACTAGTTAAACCATGGATCTTTAAATTGTAAATTTTAATTTTTTAACTTTATATATGAATTAAAAAATATTTTCTATACGTGAATAGATAAAATCCTTTGGATCAACATTTTATGATATAATATATATGATGACCATTTAATAATTAAAAAATATAGTGTTTGGTATCTAAAATACAAAACGTCAAAATTTAATATCTTAATTATTAAAAATTGTTAGTTTAAATTCTTACTGTAACTGAGAGTAAACAAATCGTTATTTACGTCACATAAGATGTCACGTTATGTAAAAAAAAAAACTATGTTAACGAAACATATTAGATTAGGATTAATACATGAATATGACATTTGGTCTCTCAATAATTAAAAAAAATGACATTTATTTTAATATGAAAAAATAAAAATTTAATAAAAAATTTAAAAATTTCATGAAAATACATAAAAATTTCATAAAAGGAATTAAAAATTTTCAAAATAAGACTTAAATTTCATAAAAAGATCTAAAAATTCATAAAAAAATACCTAAAAATAATAAAAAATACCTAAATTTCACAAAAAGACTTAAAAATAATAAAAGACCTAAGTTTCATAAAAAGGCATAAAAATAATAAAAAAGACTTAAATTTCATAAAAGACCTAAAAATTTTATAAAAAAGACCTAAAAAATTAAAAAAAGCTAAATTTCATAAAAACCTAAAAATTTGATAAAAAGACAAAAGTTTCATGAAAAGACATAAAAATATTCAAAAAAGATGTACATTTCATAAAAACACCTAAAACTTTCATAAATGACCTGAAAATAATAATAAAAAAACTAAATTTCATTTTATATGTTTTATTTTTAGGTATTTCTTATGAAATATTTAAGTCTTTTTATGAAATTTAGGTATTTTTTTATGAAAATTTTAAAATTTTTAAATGAAATTTAGGTTTGTTTGAATATTTTTATGTTTTTTTATGAAATTTAGGTAATTTTTTATTAAATTTGATTTTTTTTTCATACCAAAGATTAATATCAAATTTTTATTGAAGAATTAAATATCATATTTATATATTAAGACTAATTTAATGTATGTCATTAACATAATTTTTTTTATATGATTACATAGTATAAATAACGCTTTCGTTTATTTTTAGTTACGATAAAAATTTAAAATAATAAGTTTTAATAATTAAAATATTAAATTTTAACATTATATATTTTACAAATTAAATATTATATTTTTTAATTGTTCAATACAAGTCAATTTTTAATTTTTCACTGCACATGGCGGCAATTTCATAGTTCGTATCATCCAAATGCAGGGGCAAAATTGGTAACTTATTTTCCGGGGGCGCTTACCGCGATTGGATCATAAACGGGGGTCCTTTGCAATTAGGCACAATTCTTGTGGCGGTACAAAGCCGGTGGAGTGACTGTCGGCATGGAGGCAGGATCGGTTACATCGTCTGTGTTTGCCCAAATCAAAATCCACTGTGCGAACAAAATTAACTAAAACGCTCCTTGCTTCGGTTCCCCTCTGTCACGAATTGAATGCCGAAAAGCGACGTTTCTCTACACAGTACGAAGCTTCTCCTTGCCTCCTCTCCCAACGGAAACCCTCGCGCTTGTCTCTCGAATCTTTGGCGCTCGTATTTAAGGTTTTCCTAGCGAAAAGATTCGGTCGGAGAGGCAATGGAGAGCAAGAAAAAGATGAAAGAGGTAATTCGATTGGAGCGGGAGTCGGTAATTCCGGTTCTCAAGCCGAGGCTGATCATGACCTTGGCCAACCTCATTGGTACTTTCTTCCTTCCGCGCCTTCCTTTTCTGTGATTTCTTCGTTTGCGAATGATGAATGCATCTGGTGCGTATACGTAGATGAGTGTATATGCAATTGTCCTGGTCCTGGTTATGCTGAAATCGTGAAATTGCTTTTGTAATTTCTGCTATTCAGTATTGATTCAAGCTCTTTGTTCGTTTCCTTGTTTCAATTTCAAATTCCTTTCTTCCTGTTATGAGCGCATAGGACATGGCCTGAACTTGCACCATTGGTTTACTTGCTGTTTTAGCCTCCAAGTTTAAATTTGAATTGAAATTAAGATATATGGTTCAGGAGAAATTTGTCCAAATAAAATAGAAGCACCGCTTCAGAATCAGGATGATAAGATAAATAGTTTTAAATCATTGAAGATAGAGAATGCTTACTTCTTACGTTAGAGAACTGTTCTAGGATAATTATAGTATAAAAAATTATGATAGCTTTAGAGAAGTGAGGCATCAAAATGGTGTCTGCCTTTTTATATAATAATATTTTTATTATGCCTGTGGCTTTGAATTACTACTTTGCTGCCTGGAAATTCTACCACACTTTTGTAGTTTTCATAGTGGAGTTCCCGCTGTGGATCTTCTGTCCTTTTCTTCACCTGGTTAATGTATTTTAATATGAAATATCATTTTATTTGTGACACTGCATGCAGTGTGCTTCAATCACTGTTCGCTCATGCTAGTCTACTAACTGGTTTTCATGAGCTATGCAGTTTCTTCTGAGTTGTACTTGGTGATAAATGGATAGTATGATTCTGAGTATGATTCTACGCTTGATTGGATTGATACGTGCTAGGGAAGATCATTGAGCATTTAATATTCAGAGAGCAATAGGAATTGAAATTGGCAGTTCTAACATGCGCAATCATGCACAGGGATTTTATATGGATTCCACATGAATAATTGATTGGTAACCAGTGATATTTTCTACATCAACAATGTGTGTTTCAAGCATGCCTTCTGTCTTTCCCGGAGTTTAAAGGTTAAAAGTAAAATGAAAAATTTTAGCCACATTCCCCTGAACAATAAACTCCCCCCCCCCCCCCCCCCCCCCCTTCTTTCTTGTTTCATGCGTGAATGTTGAATTGCTCAATCCAATTAGATTTCAAACTAACTTCTGATGGACCTACTTGCTACAATTTTGTTATATCTGCAGAACATAGTTCTGACCGGCAAGAATTTTTAAAGCTTTGCAAGAGAATTGAGTACACAGTTCGTGCTTGGTATCTTCTACAGTTTGAGGATCTGATGGTATTTTCATGTCTCATTTTCTGTATCAAAACGAAATCTTCTCTTCTCCCAGCATGAATGATCTTATCATTTTGATGTGTTGGTTATTTGTTGTTTCAAATTTCCACTCACTGTTTACTGTGCTTCCAGCAATTGTACTCCCTCTTTGATCCTGTCCATGGGGCACAGAAATTGAAGCAGCAAGACCTATCTCCGGGAGAGATTGACAACCTTGAAGAAAAATTTTTGACGTACTTATTTC
The DNA here is from genome assembly GCF_014633365.1 of Diospyros lotus. Lineage (NCBI taxonomy): Eukaryota > Viridiplantae > Streptophyta > Magnoliopsida > Ericales > Ebenaceae > Diospyros > Diospyros lotus. Next base: position 40,070,731 of record NC_068341.1, on the reverse strand, counting down.
AGGTATTACGGCTGCTGCATCTTAATTCAACACATTTGATGACTTGTAATAATTTAGGGGAAGGTGTCTGGATTGTGCATTCAGTGCTATGTAAAAGACAACAGAGCTATGTAATTCCATGGGGTATATATAGCTTATCGTCAATGACTCAATGGTGAAATGGTAAGGTGTCTGGGAATAGTTGCTTGCTTTAAAATTTTTGGAATGTGGCCATTATTCTGCACCACGACATGCAATCTGCTCTTGCCCCCTCCTGAAATTAAATGAAAAATAAAGACTAACTATCTGAAGGAAGGATAAGAAGATATGGTCATGGGTAGAGATGGTTGGAAGTCTAGAATTCATGTAGCCAACCCCATCTAGTGGGATTAAGGCTTGTGATTGCTGTTATCATAACTAAATATGAATGGCACATAATATTTTTGCACACATTTTCTTTTTTGTCATACTATTGCAATCTAGTGCTTTAGGCTAGCAAAATGGCTTTGGTGGAATTTGTTGCTCGTTGGTGATTGCTGTTTTGTTTCCATGTTATTTTTCTATTGAGTTTGAAAAAAAATAAAATTTTCTTGCCTTGTGCATTTTCTACTAATATATTTTCCTGCAAGAATTTTTTATTAGAAAAAACATTTTTGGTGTTATTTTATTATTCTTGTGACATTTCTTTTCTTGTAAAAATACATGCTTAATATAAAAACCATACTTGAAATGGTCTAACAGTTAATGCCACCCCCTCCCCTCCCACACCAAAAAAAGGGGTTGGTTTTTTTTTGGGGGGGAGGGGGGTGTTGCATTCTTATTGAACTAGTGGGGGGACAAGTGCAATGTGCATGTACCTTAGGTTGGTCTAACATTAGTTACTCTTCACTTTCTCTCTTTATAATTAATTAGCTCTTTATTTCTCTTTTCAAAACTCACTTCCATGTGGTGAAACCTAATGCATATGGAGACCAAATTTTACCAAAATATGGCTGTTGTACCAACTCCAGGTTTGGCTTTATACAATAGAACCAAAATTTAATTAATGATCCATGGTTTTGTAGAGACCCTTAGTGAGTCTTTTTTGTTTATCACTTAACTCTTGCATTTTTTTTTTGGAGGCATTTGTCCATTAAATTTTTGTTTCCTTGAGATGCAACAAAGGTTAGAATCATCTAGATGTGCTAGCATTAAGTGAGCACACACCATTTCTATAATGATTGAATTAACTATTCCGAATCTTGGTAACAATAGTAAGGTTTCTACTTTGTGACTAGAAGGTTATGGGGTTGAGTTGTTGAAATAAAAGAAAAGGCAAGGGTAAGGTTGTGTACAAATACGACCCTTCGAGATCCTCACAAAGTAGAGAGCCTCATGCATTGAGGATGACCTTTAGTGTCTATGTGGTAGTTTTGATGTTAGGAAATAGTTTATACGAGGCCAAAACTTGTATTGGTGTCACGACCCCAAGGATTCCCAAGTATAGATTAGTAAATATAAAAGTAGTTAGCTTACATGCATTACTATATTGTACAATCTATTTTGAGGGTTTACGAGGGCAGTAATTGTAATTTTATTTTCTTTTCTGTTATAGATATTTGTCCTTGGTTATAGGCAGTTATGCTTATCGTTGTACTGCACATGGGTGCATGTGGGAGGTTGTTAGGCTATATATAAGCCACAACTAGAGGATTGAAAGACATGTTTTGGAATGATAATTGAATTCTCTCATTTCTCTCTCATCAATTCTCTCTCAATTTCCCTTTGATGTCTCTTTCCTGATCCCTCTAATTTCTCTCTAATCCATTCCTTTCTCTGTTCTGTCCATTATCTGCCCCTTTTTGTCTAATTCTCCCTCCAATCCTTTCTGTTCTTGGTCCTAATTCCCTCAGATTCTCCTAATTTCCAATCCAAACCCTAGGTACATGATAATTGGATGTTATAAAGAAAAGAAAAACAAACTAATATTAGATGTTATACATAGTTTTTATATGCAAATGTTTGTCCTCACATGCAGCGCTACCTTATCCTTTCTTAAGAAGACGCCTTGGTTCACCACAAACACCTCTTGAGACAACAAGGTCTTTTGCTTAGGAGGCAATAAGGTGTGAGGTGCCTCATGAGCCATTGATCATATTTCTTGAGCCCTCATTGAGTGTTTTGAGCCAACTTGGCTAAGATAGCACTTGGAAAGCCCGTCTTTGATGCCAAAAGGTCATTATGCTATCTCTTCTAGTTACTCGCAATATGTTGTAAAGGACCTAGGGTTTAGTCTAGGGTTGAATTGGCAATCAGAAGGATTCGATTGAATAGAACCAAGAACAAAATGATTGGAGAGGGAAATTTAGCAGAAATGGGGGAAGAAATTAGAGAGAAATGAGGGAGAGTTGCAGAGAGATACGAGAGGGAGATTGGGAGAGAATTCAAAAAAGAAAAATAAGAGTTTCATTTATCAATTCAAGTATAAAAAATCCCATCTGTTTACAGTAGCCCTTATATAGGCATATTTAACTCTTGACAGCATACACAACTCACCCATGTGCTTCTAACCAATTGCTAAAATATCTCCTAACAATTATTATTATCCTATTATCATATTGCCTATTTATTGTTCCTTGGATCATGACAATTTCCCCTCTCCTTGAGAGAGTTCTTGTCCCCAAGAACTTGCAGCACGTAGCCCTGGCTCGTCATCCAATGCTTGCTTTGTTAATCTGTTTCATTTCGCTTTCCTTCTTGCTCCTTCTAAGCCTCTTCTTCTTCGTTCTTAGGTTCCTAGGATCAATTCTAGGCCCAAGTTGCCCCAAAACTTCCATAGGAGAAACTTTATCGAATTCAAGCCCAATACAACCATCCTCGGTAATAGTTGTCCCATCAAGTTTGATCTCCAATCCGAGGACATGATTAGCAACTTCCAGACATACATACTTAGTAGCTGAAACTTGGAGTCCAACGTAAAGACTATCCGTGTTCGTGACTTTCGTTTGTAGTTCATTACCGTCCAATACAAGTAAGGGTGGCAGATCTGCATCCACAGTTGCAATTATTGTCTTCCCTTTCAACCCACGACCATGCTCTGCTGTAAAAATATCAACAACATCCTAGAATTGCAGCAATGGAGAATTGTAGACTGCTTCCCAATTCCAAAAACTCCTTGTTGCCTCCTGTTATCCTTGTCATTCAACTGGCTGTATCATTCATCTCTAGTTTAGAACTTCCATGATTATCACTTGGAATGTCCTCATCAAGAACTTATTTTCCAAAGGGATCGATGTGTTCCTTTAATTCTCCTTTTGCCCACACACCCCTGACCAAACCCTTGGGATTTCTGTGGTTGCTGCCAGCACTGTCCTTACAATCACCTTCCTTGTCAATTCCACCTAAATCGATATACTTCTTCCACTTCACATTAGAGGTAAGTAGTGAATCAGTTTCCCGCCACCTTGACTTCTCCTTCAGTTGCTCCATTTTAAGAAATTTCTCTTTGTTAAAACTTTCGCGATAATTATCAAAGAATTTTGTGGGAAAGCTATAATGATACTTCTTAGTTAGTATCATAGCAAACTTCTACTACTGTTCGTGTAACATACGATCGAATTCCTTGCATTGTCCATGTATCCCACTGCTTGTTCCCTTGTCAATTCGGCTAGACTCATTATTCAACTTTTTCCATGCCTGATTCCTTTGGCTAAACTGCTTAGGATTCTTGTTGTTGCTGATTGAAAATGCAGCCTTCTTCTGTTGCCATTGAGGCTCCAATTGCCTCATGCGTGCACTGCTTCCTATGGCTTCATGAGCAGGACATCCCACTGAAAGTGCAGCATCCCTATGCTACAATTGAGACTCCATTGGTCTCATAAGTGAACTACTCATCCTGGACGAAATCTCACAAGCAGGAAAAGCAATAGGCCAAGAAACCGAAGCTCTTTCCATCCTAATTCCTAGACTTCCCTATTGTGACTACCTCATAACAATCACCTCTGAAATTGATCTAATAAGTGGCAAATTGCAATCACCTTTGAAATTAGTAGTCGAGGGTGACTTGTTGGAACTTTCAATTCTGTTGAATTTGTCACTGGATCACCTGAGTCGCCAGAAGCACTGCCGACCAAGTCGGCTTAAGCCTTCTCAATTTGGGTTAGAATTGCTCATCCACCTCCTACCACCCAATCGGTCTTGCAATCTTGGAATTTCACCTCTTGTAATTTGGTCGAGACCCCACAGAATTTAGCAACAGTAAGAGGAATCGAAAGCTCATAACTGAAGCCTAATCCTCACCTGGAGTCACCTATCGTTGGAATCGCAAATTAACAGCGGTTAGGAGTCGCAAGCCCATAGTTGCTTCGTCCTTCAATTCTGATTTCGAATTGCCTTACTGCACCACGTGTCGTACTTAATCGGCTCGTGACACCACCCCTGTCCTTGCTTTAGAATCATGCCTTAAGATCGCCTGGAATCAAATCACCCAATCACTGATGTGGCCAAAAAACCCTGGCTTTGCTGCAATCTTCTTGGAGCTGCTGTCGGAACTCCCTTGGCCCGTTTCGCCTTTAAGATTAGAACAAGAATTACCCGAGTTCCATTCGTCACCTCCTGACGCTGCTCCGTCTTTCAATTTCGAGCTGCTTAGGATTAAATGATGCAGTTGGCGAGAACTGCTTTGCTCTCTCTCGATCACTATTAATTTTAATATCCTCTGAATCGAATTGGAAACAATCGCCTATCAACAGCTGATAATCATCGTCGAAACTCGCTTCCAGTGACCAATTTTACTATGATTGACTAACTAGAATCACAACCGAGAATCGTCAGCTCTGATATCATCTTGTCATGGACCTAGGGTTGGCAATCGGAAGGATCTGATTTAATAGAACCAAGAACATAATGATTGGAGAGGGAAATTGGGCAGAAGTGGGGAAAGAAATTAGAGAGAAATGAGGGGGAGTTGCGGAGAGATACGAGAGGGAGGTTGGGAGAGAATTCTAGAGAGAAAAATAAGAGTTTCTTTTATCAATTCAAGCATGAAAAATCCCATCTGTTTGTAGTAGCCTTATATAGGCATATCTGACTTCTAACAGCATACACAACTCACCCATGTGCTCCTAACCAATTGCGAAAATATCTCATAACAACTATTATTATCCTATTACCATATTGCCCATTTATTATTCCTTGGGTCATGTCATATGTTCAGTACACTTGCCCTCAATAGCTTGTCTTTCCTTCCTCAGCTCCGCCAGCCCATTATGCCTTGTCTATAGTATGTTACCTAGAATGTGACTTGTTCTAGTATGTGGTATTGGATTAAGAACATAGTATGCCACATGTTCTCGGATTTGGTATGATAAAGGCGGGCTTGCATGTATTACTATTATAAGTTGAAATAAGCTTAATTCTTGAAAGCTTACTTGAAATTTTATTGAATCCGAAGGAAGCTACTTATACAAGACAAAATGCTACTTTATCTCCTAGAAAATAGGAGCAAATTCAAACTTAAAAACAATAACTAATATTAAAAAATAAGTTGTCCTTTATCTTCTGGTTTCAAACTTGAATTTCTCCCTTGAATCTTGGAGGTTTATCCCATCTACTAGACTTCATTTTAAATCCTTATCTTATCCAACCAACTTATCCTTTTAAACTTGAATGCATAATCTCGTCCAACACTCCCCCTCAAGCTAGAGAATAGATACTTGTCATTCCTAGCTTGCCAATTAGCAGTTCGAAACCTGGTCTTGCCATGGCTTTTGTAAACACATCAGCCACTTGACTTGTTGTAGGAATATAGGTAGGTTAATTCCTCCTTCCTCAATTTCCCTCTTTATAAAACTTCGGTCTATTTCACATGCTTCATGTGATCATCCTAAACTGGATTTTTAACAATGCTAACTGTTGATTTACTATCACTAGACACCTTTGTTTGCTATGACAAAAGAATATGTAAGTCTTCCATCAACCTTTCTAATCAAATCACTTCACAAATTCCTTGAGCTATAGCTCGAAATTCTTCCTTAGCTTTGCTACGAGCAACCACTCATTGTTTCCTACTTCTCCATGTAACCACATTTTCCCATAATTTGGTACAATAACCTGAAGTTAACCGGCCATCCTCAATTGATCTTGCCTAATTTGCATCAACAAAGCCCTCAAATCCCCTCTCCTCAGTTTTCCGAAACAATAATCTTTTTCCAAGTGTCCCTTTTAGATACCTCAAGACATGAAAAACAACATTCTTGTCTGTGAGTTGGAGAATGCATGTATTGATTTATCACACTCACTGCATAGGCTATGTTCGACCTTGTAAGGGATAAGTAGATTAATTTTCCGACCAACTGTTGGTCTTTTCCCTTTTCTATTGGGGTATCTCGGTATCATCGATTTCTCCAGATTGCCACCCTTTTTCTAGGGGTGTTCCAACAGGTCGCACCCTAGCATTCCTGTTTCTTTCAATAGATCCATTGTATATTTTCTCTGCGAGATGAACATACCTTCTTTGCTCTAAGCCACTACCATTCCTAGGAAATAGCTCATTGTTCCTAGGTCATTGACTTCAAATTTAGCTCCCAATTGCTTCTTCAAGCTTTCTATTTTTTGCATATCATCTCGTCACTATAATATCATCCATATAGACAATTAATATGGCTTTCCTTCCATATGCTGTGTGTTTTATAAACAAGGTATGGTTCGCTTGCCCCTATTTATACACTAACCGATTTAGGGTCATGCTGAACTTCTTGAACTAGGCCCTTGGTGATTTCTTTAACCCATATAGAGACCTCTTAAGTTTGCAGACTTTTCTACTGTCAACTTCATATTCAAACCCTAGGGAAACCATCATATATATCTCCTCATCCAAATCACCATTAAGGAAGGCATTTTTAATATTAAATTGAAATAAATGCCACTCTAAATTAACAACAATAGAAAGTAATACTCGGATAGAATTTAACTTAGCCACAGGAGTAAAAGTCTCTTTATAGTTGATCCCATAAGTTGTGTAAATCTTTGGGCCACCAAACGAGCCTTATATCTTTCCACACTCCCATTTGCATTATGTTTCACTGTGAATACCCATTTACACCCGATTACCTTCTTATTTGAGGGCAATTCTACAATATCCCATGTATTATTTCCAACCAAGGCATTGATTTCTTCCAGAACAACAGCCTTCCACTTAGGATCCTTCATAGCACGTTGAATAGTTTTGGGAATTTCAATGTTGTCAATGCTTGCAACAAACACACTAAACTAAGGAGACAATAGGAACAACCCAATCCAAATCATTCATCCTTGTAGTAGTGTTGTCCTTAGATGGACCAACCTCTAGAAGTGATGGCTGACTGGGCTGAGGTTCTTGATGACTTTTAGGTCGTCTAGAATAAACTAGTAGAGGACTATCAGCTGTTGAGTAGGAGGATGAGTGGCAGAGATTGGCATATCGGGCATAGCGGTAATAGGAGAAGTATCATGGGGGTGTGGATCAAGGTGTGAATTAGGAGAGGTAGGAGCTGCCAGTATGTTGTAGGGAGTTGATGCTGGTGATGCTCTCCTTTGAGAACATATTGGCAGTGGAGAATCAAGCAAAGGAAGAGAGATGAGAGGATTCCACTTTGTACTGTTAGTCTTCTCTAGAGAAGATGTTGGAGGATAGAATGGGTGATCCTTATAGAATGTGACATTAGAGGACACACAGAATTTTCGAGAGGAGGGACAATAACACTTGTATCCTTTTTGGGAAGGAGAATACCCAAAAAAGATACACTTGAGTGCCTTTGTTTCTAATTTGGTCCGAGATGGATTAGTGTTGTGAACATACACAGTACACCCAAAAACCTTTGGAGAAATGGAAGAGAGGAGATGAGCATTTGGATATAGATCACAAAGGGTATTGAGAGGAGTTCTAAATTGTAGGGTTTTAGAGGGAAGCCGATTAATTAGATAAACAACTGTGAGAATAGTTTCCCCCCAATAGGAATGAGGAACATAGATAGTAAACATCATAGCTCGGGCCACCTCAAGTAGGTGTTTGTTCTTTTTTTCAGCCACACCATTTTGTTGAGGGGTGTATGGACATGAGCTTTGATGAAATATACCATGTGTCACGGTAGTGAGGTGACAAGAGGATCACACTCCTAATTTAGTTGGAATTAGGAAGATGCAATCGGTTTGTAGAGGAAACAGAGAGAACGAAGAGAGAAAGAGAGAGATAATGAGAAGAATTTAGAAGATAGAGAGACAAAGAGAGAGTAGAGAGGAATTTAGAAATTGCTATTCATTCTAGTTACCGTTCCAAGAAGGACTTGGAAGGTGATATACTCGGTAGTTTAGTCGCTGCCACAGGGGATTCCCTCTTGTCCAACGGATGTAACAAAATATTTTTGTCCTATTCAAGCCCCTTTACACGTGGCAATCTATGGCTAACAAACAACTAACAACTATTCTACAAATTACACCAATAACTAGTAAATCCAAATAGTAAATAAGCTATGAATTACAACATGATAAAAAAAATAAAAATTACTGCTAATAGGAAGTGTCGTTGTGATAATTTCCCCTCCCTTAACCGATTTCTTGTCCTCAAGAAATGTTAAAGAGGCTGGCAGCCCTCGGGAACTACCTTAGGAGGTCTGGGCGGTACTCACAAGTGCTGCAATCAGATGTTGTCTTGCCATTTGACCAAAACTTGAATCAAGGGAGCCCCCTGCTTATATATCACCCTCCTTTCAATGATAGCCTTTGGTTCCACTGGTTTGTTAGTTTCTCTAGGAAGTATAGGTAAGGCAGTACTCACCGGTTGTGCTCCCACAGAACTCTTTAGAAGGGACACATGAAACACTGGATGGATTTGGGACCCGACTGGTAGCCTTAGATGGTATGCCACTCTTCCTACCTTAGCCTCTGTGGGAAAAGGCCCGAAATACTTGGGACTAAGTTTAGTTACCTTTCCATGAGTAATTGACTTTAAATGTGGGTATCTCAACCTCAAGTACTCCTCGTCCCCTACATCAAACTCTCTCTCACTCCTTCTCTTGTCAACTGTTTGTTTCATTCGATTTTGGGTAGCTGCTAGTTCCTGCTTCAACTGTTGTGATACCCTTCTTCATTGCTGTAGATAGTCATCCACTGTTGCTACATTAGAGCCTCCTTCCACGACAGGTAGGATAGGTGGTTTGTATCCAAATAGGGCCTCGAAGGCGGACGTGTTGATAGAAGAATGGTGGTTGGTGTTATACCACCATTGAGCCAAAGATAACCACCTATGCCACTCCTTAGGCTGTAAAAAGAAATTGCAGCTTAGATAGGTCTCCAAGCTTTGGTTCACTCTCTCAGTTTGCCCATCTGATTGAGGATGGTATGCTGTAGACATGCTCAGTTTAGTTTCTAAGGCTCTCGTGAGTTCTTGCCACATCAAACTAGTGAAAATTTTGTCTTGGTCTGAAACAATGTACTTAGGAGTCCCATGCAGCTTAACCACTTAGTCTAAGAAGGCCCTAGCCACTTCTTGAGCTGTATAAGGGTGAGTTAACCCTATAAAACGAGCAAATTTGGTAAACCAATCCACTACCACCAATATACTGTCTTTTCCCTATGATTTGGGTAACCCTTCCACAAAATCCATGGATACACTTGACCAAGCTTGACTGGAAATAGGCAATGGCTGTAATAACCCCGGGTAGGCTACCATTTCTGACTTACACCTCTTGCAGGTGTCACAAGCCATCACAAACCTCTTAACTTCTGTTCTCATTCCTCACTAATGAAAGAGCTGCCTCACTCTCAAGTAGGTCTTTTGCACTCCCGAGTGCCCTCCTAGAGGAGACTCGTGTAAGGCTTGCATGATTTTACCCTTGAGTTATGCATTATCCCTAATCACCACTCTTGCCTGGTATCTCAACATTCCTTCCACTAAGGTGTACCCTTCTACATTTGTGGATCCTATAGACAACCTTTCCAGCAGCCCTTTTATCTTCTCATCTCCCTCATAGCTGTCAATCACCTCTTGGTACCACTTTGGGACCACTAGGGTTATGGTTGTTGCACTCCCTTCCTCATGGCGCCTTGATAGAGCACCAACCGCAATATCTTCTCTTCCCTTCCTATACTGTATGGTATAATCAAGGCCTATTAATTTAGATATGCCTTTCTTTTGTAGTTGAGTATGTAGTTTCTGTTATAACAAAAAACTTTAGGCTTTCATGATCGGTCCTAATTATTAATCTTCCCCATTTCAAATAATGCCTCACACTTGTCAACAACCATCAATACAACTATAAATTCTTTTTCATAGATGTTGAGCCTTGAATGCTTAGGGCTCAAGACTTGACTAAAAAATGCTAATGGTCATCCTTCTTGTACCAGCACTGCCCTGATGCCCGTTCCACTTGCATTGGTTTCTAGAACAAAAGGTTTTTTAAAGTTGTGCAGCCCTAGGACCGGCACCCTGCTCATGGCCCCCTTCATCTTCTTAAAAGCCTCTTTAACGAATGGCCCCCAATTGAATCCCCCTTTCTTTAAAAGGTTTGTTAGGGGCTTGCTGATGGCCCTGTAGTCCTTCACAAATCGATCATAGTATCCGGTTAATCCTAAAAATCCTCTTATCTCTCTCACTGATGTAGGCCTTAGCTAAGTCACCATAGCCTCTACTTTTCTTGGGTCCATGCTAACACCTTCCCAGGATATGATATGCCCCAAATACTCAACCGGCCCTTGATCAAAAACACACTTAGATTTCTTAATAAGGAGTTGATTAGACTTGAGAATTTCAAGGGTGTTCTTTAGGTGGGATAGGTGTTGATCAAATGTAGGGCTATAAATGAGTATATCATTAAAGAATACCAATATAAATTTTCGGAAGTAGGGTTCAAAAATTTTGTTCATGAGGGATTGAAAAGTCACTGGGGCATTGGTGAGCCCAAATGGCATCACTAACAATTCAAAGTGCCCATGGTGGGTTCTAAAGGCTATTTTTCCTCGGGCCTTATTCTAATTTGGTGATAACCCGTACGTAGGTCAAGCTTAGAAAAGAATTGGGCATTGTGTAATTCATCTAAAAGGTCTTCAACAAGGGGTATAGGGAACTTATCCTTGATGGTCATGGCATTGAGTTGGCGGTAATCCACACAAGATCGCCATGATCCATCTTTCTTTTTAACTAATAAAATAGGGGAAGCAAAAGGGCTTTGGCTAGGGTGGATGATAGACTGCTAAAGTATATCCCTAATCATTTTCTCGATTTCATTCTTTTGGATTGGGGAATATCGATAAGACCTAATGTTAACCGGTTCCATGTTTGGCTTTAGGTTTATAGTGTGGTCAAAAACTCGGGTAGGAGAAAGGGATGTGGGCTCAACAAATAAATCCTCATAATCTTCTAGCAATGTATTAAGGGAATCTAAGTGATGTACCTAGTCAGACATACCTTGGGGTGTGCTAACTATCAAGAATATCTCTCCTTGCCCCCTTTGTTCAACGTGGCTATACCTTGGGGTGTGCTAACTATCAAGAATATCTCTCCTTGCCCCCTTTGTTCAACGTGGCTATCCTCTAGGGCCACAATTGAGAATAGATTTGCCAGTTGACTCCACTTTCCCTCGATCACCTTATGCAATCTTTTCCCAAAAATCATTTTGCATGCCCCCGTTTCTTTTCCCCCTGTCAACGTCATCTTACTCCCTTCCCTCTCAAAGAAGACCTCCATCCGGTTGAAGTCAAAGCTAATGGGGCTCACCCCTTTCATCCAATCTACTCCAAGAACTACATCACAACCCCCTAGCTACAGTAGTCTTAGGTTTGCCTCAAACCTCTCTCCTTGCATCTCCCAGCCAAAGCCATTATAGGCTGAATTTCTCATCACTCGACTTCCATTGGCCATTGTCACGCTCAAGGGTGGGGTTCCCGTGAGTTGACACTTGAGTCTTTTAGTTGTGTTTCATTAAGAACTATCAATTAGAATCATCAAATTACACCTGTTAGCTTGTCCCTCCACCTTGATAATTTTATTGTTAGCTACCCCCTTCAGAGAATGAATTGAGATCTCCCCATTATCTTCCTTTCCATCCTCCCTAGTGTCCTCTCCCTTCTGTTTCCCTGGGTCTTCCTCTTCATCCCTTTCTAGTAGCAGAATTTGCCTCCTACATTGATGCCCAGGGTGGTACTAGTCACCACATCAAAAACAAAGACCAGCCAATCTCCTTTGCTCCCTTAATTGCTCCCCATATGGAACTGAGCTTGATCCTCCTATATTCCTTACTCCTTGGTTCCCTTTTGCCATATCTCGGTGATAGTTCTTTCCCCCAATAGGGCTTGTCCCTAGCACTACCCCTTTCTGTTGTTGCATTTGCTTCTTCATTAATGCCTCTACTGACATTTCTTGTAATTGGGCACTTTCAAAGGCTTGTTCCACTATTCTTGGTCTCATCATTTTTACCATTGGCCGTAACTTCTCACTCAGGCCACTCATGAAGCTTGACACAAAGTAAGCTTCTGATAAGTGAGGGTCGTGGTAGATCATGAACAATCTTAATTCCTCAAACTTTTGTAAATAAGCCCCAATGCTCATTTTTGGCTTAAGCTTATTAAACTCTTCTATAGTATCCACCCTACTCCTTTGCCCAAAACGCTCACATAATTTTTTAGAAAACTCTTTCCATGTGTAGTCTTTCCTCACACTAAGGCACCCCTGAAACCACGCATCAACTGCTTCATTGAAGTAAACAGTGGCTAACGACACCCTTTGCCCCTAGGTATGTTGTGCCAATTGAATAACCTCTCACATTTCCTCAACCACCACTGGGGGTTAGCTTATTCGAATGCCGGTATCTCCATCCAGGGCATGGGAAACCTCGGAGGATGGGCATGAGGCTGCTCGTTCCTTTCCTTGCCCATAACTCCCTCCTTAGGATCTACCTCAATCTTTGTGGTTCCTTCCATCCTATTCATTCTATTTCTCGGTAATATTGGATCATCTCTTTCACGCAGAGGAAAGTTAGGAGCCATTTTTTTCGTGTTTTGGTGAGTAAACATGATCATAAATTACTGCATCTGCACCCCCATGTCTTCTCGCAGCCTCGCCATGGACCTTTCTAGCCTTTGTTCCATTCCTTCGAATGAACTTTCCAGCTTGTGATCCATCACCATGATTGCCTCGTGGTTTCGTTCCCCCTTGATCTCCAGTTGGTCAATCCTACTCTAGAAATCTGACACAGTTGAGTTGACTTGCTGCAATTGTGTCTTGAAGTTCTTCATGTGGGTTCCTTCCAACATCGCACCAACCTAGCAGCTTTGGACAAGAATCGATGCTCTGATACCAAATTGTCACGGTAGTGAGGTGACAAGAGGATCACACTCCTAATTTAGTTGGAAATAGGAAGATGCAATCGGTTTGCAGAGGAAACAGAGAGAAAGAGAAGAATTTAGAAGAGTGAGAGACAAAGAGAGAGTAGAGAGGAATTCAAAAATTGCTATTCATTCCCGTTACCATTCCAAGAGAGACTTGGAAGGTGATATACTCAGTAGGATAGTCGTTGTCACAAGGGATTCCCTCCTGTCCAATGACTGTAACAATATATTTTGTCTTATTCAAGCCCCTTTACACATGGCAATCTTTGGCTAACAAATAGCTAACAACTATTCTAGAAATTACAACAATAACTAGTAAATCCAAACAGTAAATAAGCTATGAATTACAACATGATAAAAAAAATAAAAATTACTGCTAATAGGAAGTGCTGTCGTGACACTATGTTCAGAGAGATAGTGAAATCATGAGAAAAATATTCTCGGCCATTATTAGTTCGAACAATATGAATAAGAGTTTGAAATACATTCAAAATGAGTTTGTGAAACCTTTTGAAAATGTTGTTGGCCTTTGATTTCCCTCATAAGATAAACCCAGCAAGCTCTAGTATGATCATCAACGAAGGTTATGAACCATCTAGAACCAGAGATATTGAGATGTTTAGAAGGACCCCAAATATCACTATGGATGAAGTGAAAAGGTTTAAATGGTTTATAGGATTGTATATAGTGATGAGAATGAGGTTGTTTTGTAAGAGTACACTACTCACATGTAAAAGATTGTTCTTTATTTATGAAAATGTGAGGATACAAGGATTTTAGGTATGGAAAACTAGGGTGTCCTAAATGTTTATGCTATAATAGAACATTGGCATTAGCTGTTACATTAAGGACAACTTTATTTGTTGAAGAACTTGGAACATCCTCTACCATATAGTAATGGCCATCTCTAGTCTTAGCATCGCTAATCATCATCCTCGAAGCTCGGCCTTGAAATATATTGTAGAATGGGAAAAAAGTTACACTTCAATTTATATCTCTTGTAAGTCTATTGACTGATAGTAAATTACACTGCAATCCTGGTATATGTAGGATAAATTTCAACTTTAGTTTTGAAAAACACACTGTTCCAAACCCTAAAGCAGGAGAGGTTGTGCCATCATCCATGGAAATATCAATAGTTGTGTTACAAGGTGTATAATCCATCATCAAGTTAGCTAAACTCGACATATGGTTTGATGCACCTGTATCAGCTATCCACACATTTTTAGGAAGCTTTCGTGAGATTGAGGAGTAATGAGGAATACCTTGTAAGGCTATGGAAGTTGTCGACTGAGGAGTATGAGGACTTGAGGGATTTATACCTTGATTTAACAGCCTGTACAAGGTTTGAATCTTCTATTCTGATAGGTTTAGATTCAAGCTATTCTTGGATTCAGTGGAAACTTTAGCAACATAGGCTGATCTAGTCGTTTCCCTCTTGTTTCTCGGCTTCTAGTTAGCTGGTTTGTCATGAATCTTCCAGCATGTCTCCTGTGTATGGTAAGGTTTTTTTTTGCAGTGGTCACACCACTCTTGTCCTTCCCTTGATTTCTTGACAAAGTCTCCCCTCGTTTGATAATAGCAAGAGTAGAGTTATGATGAATTAAGATAGAGTCGGTCTGTGCCCCCAGGGCATAGCTCAGTTGGCAAAGGCCGTCCTGATGTGCGTTTGGGGTGATGCTCGTGGGGCCCTTAGATTGGACGAGGGATTGTACCCTAGCCAGTGCGAGGCACATCTCGATTTATCTCCTTCGTGTAGCTCCTAGGGCGGGGTGGCAGGAGTGCCAGTGATAGGGCATTATCTCCTTTGATTGCAAGCAATACTGATTGAAACCATTTTCTGAAATTATTTTCATTGAACTTATGTTGAGTAATCTGTAGAGGATGGTTATCAATGGGATTTGTAGAGAATTTTGGTGATGAGAGCTAGGAGAACTCAGGGTTGAGGCTTCGGTTATGGTTGGGTTTGGTAGAGCTTCGGCCATTATTTTGTAAATAGCCTAGACCTCAAGATCTAGATGACCGGAACCATGCTCTAATACCATGAAATAAGAATAATTTTTGAAAGCTTACTTGAAATTTTATTGAATCCGAAGGAAGCTATTTATACAAGACAAAATGCTACTTTATCTCCTAGAAAATAGGAGCAAATTCAAACTTAAAAACAGTAACTAATATTAAAAAATATGCTGTCTGTTATCTTCTGGTTTCAAACTTGAATTTCTCTCTTGTGTCACGACCCTAGGCTATGAGATGGGTAATTGTGTAAATTGGAGGGGTGGTTGTTGTGTGAATTGGTTAGAAACAGTTAGTGGTCAGTTAGTGGTTGCCTGGTGTTGTAAAACAGTTAGAAGCTATGGCTGTTAGGAGGCTGTTGGGTTGTTACAGGGCTGTTGGGGGTTTCTGTTACTGCAACTGAAAGGTAGTTGGTGAACCCTATAAAAGGGTGGTTGTACGAGAAAGGAGGCAGGCAATTGAAGATTGAATTCTTTCGTTCTTTCTGATTCTCTCAATTCTCTCCCAACTTCCTTCTGAATTCTTCCTCTTTACTTTCAATTCACTAGAATAACCTTGGATCTGACACCTTGAATCTTGGAGGTTTATGCCATCTACCATACTTCCTTGTAAATCCTTATCTTATCCAACCAACTTATCCTTTTAAACTTGAATGCCTAATCTTGTCCAACATAAGTTAAGATATCTTGTCAGTTATTTTCTTTTTTGTGAATTAGATACCCAATGAAATAATACAACTATTGAAAAGCTTCAGGATTGCTGAATTCACTGCTTTGGTACATAAATCTAGCAGGTTTTGGAACATACATACCAAATTGCAATTTTCTATGGTATTAGCATTTTCTGGATACAGAGGTCTAGAAATGGATGCTCATTGTTGAGAGGTGTCCATTCCCCCAATGATGTGGCAGTCAGGGCCTTGCTTTTTCTATCAGGATCTTGCCCACCCAAGTATGCTTCCTTGACCATATCATCTTAGCCATCCTTGGTTTGTGGCAGCACCTTAGGACTTTCACTAGGGATCTCTGAGGACTTGTGAATTGGAGGCTGTAATCAACTCTTTTGTCAAGGTTTTTGTTAAAAAAGGTGAGAAATAATCCTTCAATCTTATTCAAATCAATGGGATACATGCTGTTGATCTTCCTGTTTAGTTAGAAAGTTCCTAAAAAACTAAACAAGAAAGTTTCTAAATCTAAGTTTGGAAATTGTACAATTTAGGATACAAATCAAAAGATGGAAAGATACAACAATATTCATAAGATACATTCCTAATCTAGAGAAAGGAATCAATTAATAGAATAGGAAACTTGTCAATCCCAATCTTGCACGGATTGATTGATTGATATCACGGATTTACATAAAAAATGGAAACTATCAAAAAGGAAACTGTCTCTAAGGAAACAAATTAAAACACAAAGAAGGAAATATACACTGAGATACATATGGACATAATCAGGACAGATTCTCAAATGATAATTAGGAAAGATTCCTAAATGATAATTAGAAATCATTCCTAATCTAAGCAGATCTCTTAGCATTCTGATAAGTCAACAAAAGGTGACATCAGCTAACACATAGTATTTCTTTATAGGGGGATGATAACATCGATAGCCCTTTTGAGTAGATGAATACCCAAGAAACATGCATTTTAAAGCTCGGGGATCTAACTTAGCCCTATTAACAGTTGGAATATGGACAAATGAAACACACCCGAATACTTTAGGTTTCAACCCTTGACTAGACACATGGTAGTCAGGAAAGAACTTGGTTGACAATTGAATTGGGTTGCAAGATCCAAGGATTTGAGAGGGCAGCCTGTTGATAAGAAATGTGACTGTTAGGGTTGCTTCTCCCCAATAATGTTTGGGAACATTATGGTGGAATAGAAGTGCTCAAATAACATTAAGAAGATGCCCAATTTTTCTCTCAGCCACTCCATTATGTTGAGGAGTGTAAGGGCAAGATGATTCATGGATGATACCCTTATGTTGGAAACCAGAGAGGGATTGATTGAAAAAATCCTTGGCATTGTTTGATCTAACCCTTTTGAAAACTATCCCAAACTGCTTTTTAATCATATTGTAGAATGTAGGGAAAATATTACTAACTCCAGCCTTAGTTTTCAAAAGATATAACCATATTACTCTAGTACAATCATCAACAAAGACAACAAACCACCTTGCTCCAGAAATATTAGGAATTGATGAGGCCCCCCAAATATCACTATGAATTAAGGTAAATGGAGAACTAGTCCTTTTATTAGATGAAGCAAAAGAAACTCTCTTATGTTTTGCAAACTCACAAACAACACAATGGAAATTGTTGACACTTAGACCCCTAGACAATTATGGAAACATCATTTTAAGAGTAAAAAAGGAAGGATGACCAAATCTGTAATGGTGTAGCTATATTAGATCCTTGTTGGATTGAACTAAGCATGACATAGGAGGAATCTGCCCTTGTGTTGTCCTATCCATTCGATCCCTCAAGGTCGAACGGCCCGGCCCTAGCTTTAGCAAGCCCAATCCTCTTCCTCGTGCCCTGTTCCTGTATCTCACAATGGGTTGGATAAAGCATAACATTGAAATTAGTGTTTAAGAGAAGCTTTTGGATGGAGATTAGGTTAGTAAATAGTTTGGGAACATGGAGCACATTTTTGAGGGTGAGATGTTTATTAAGAATAACATCTCCTTGGGTAGCAACAGTGGTTAAAGAACCATCACCTAGGGTGATTTTTTGGGAACTAGAACAAGGGTTATAGGTAGTAAAGTGATGAGAAAAAGATGTCATATGATCCGTAGCTCCCGAGTCTAAAATCCAAGAGGTAGTGGGATTTTTTCTTGAAGCATAGAGCAAGAGAATTAGAAGAGATACCTGTGAGAGCCAAAGAGCAAGCAACCCCTTTTGCAGTCCCTTTTTCAAGAGATTCTAAGAAATTCTTTAATTTTTCAATCTCTGCTCGATTAAACTCTAGCGTGTCTCCTTGTTTAGATCCCTTCTGGTCTGATTGTTGGTGACCGTTGGCCTTGTACACTTGGCCTTGATTTTTTAGTGGCCCACTCTTGGGAGGCTTTCCATGGAGCTTCCAACACCTCTATGGTGTGCCTAGGTTTTTTTACAGAAGGTACACCATAGAGTATCCCGATCCATAGCCTTCTTTTCCTCTCGTCCCTTACCTTGACCATGAGTATTCAAAGATACCAAAGTTGATGCCTCCGCTGGAGCAGTTTCCAACTTGACACCCCTTCTTCCTTCTTTTGCACAAACAATAGAAATAACCTCATTTAAAGATGGCACATCCTCCTTAGCAAGGATTTGCACCCTTACTTCATCAAACTCCATGTTCAGGCCAACTAGGAGATCATATGTCCGCTCTTTCTCCACAAACTTCTTGTGTAAGGTTGCATCTTCACCACACTTCATTTTAAGATAGTGGTAGTGATCCAGCTCTTGCCACAAAGTTTGCAATAAATTTGCATACTCAGTGACAGATCTGGTCCCCTATTTTGTGGCTGCGATCTTTGCCCGGATTTCATAGATCTGAGCCGCATCTCGAATCTTGGAGTATGTGAGCTTGATTGCCTCCCAAATTTCTTTAGCCATTGTTAGAAACATTACCATGTCACTAATTTCAGGGATCATGGAATTCCATAACCATGACATCACTAGGGAATCTTCTTCATCCCATGTTGCAAACATTGGATCTCCTTCTTTAGATCTGGTCCCTTCCAAATGACTTAATTTCCTTTTTCCCTTGAGAGACGTTCGAATTGACTTGGACCAATTCATGTAGTTCTTACCGTTTAACTGGTAAGCCACTTGAAGACTTGGTAGGTCTCCTCCGGAGCCTCCACTGTTGTTTCCAGCAAACAGAATTTCTGTTGTGCTGGTGCTGTTGAAATGAACCCCATCAACTTGGTATTTTGTGAAATGGACATGATGTCCAAAAGATTGATAAAAAAAAGAAAACAGATTAAAGGCGGAAGATGGCCACAATAGTTCCAAAGAAACGGTGACTATTGTCTAGGCTCTAATACCATGTCAAAAAAGGTGAGAAATAATCCTTCAATCTTATTCAAATCAATGGGATACATGTTGTTAAATAATAGATCTTCCTGTTCAGTTAGGAAGTTCCTAAAAAACTAAACAAGAAAGTTTCTAAATCTAAGTTTGGAAACTGTACAATTTAGGATACAAATCAAAAGATGGAAAGATACAACAATATTCATAAGATACATTCCTAATCTAGAGAAAGGAATCAATCAATAGAATAGGAAACTGGATCAATCAATAGAATAGGAAACTTGTCAATCCCAATCTTGCACGGATTGATTGATTGATATCAAGGATTGTTGACAGTTTTCACTCCCTCTGGGGAAGGGTTCTCACCTTAACCAGTCAATGAGATAGAACACTAGAAGGTGAAAGAAGATTTGTTCAACATCTTTGGACAAAATGCTTATATACTTCCTGAGAAAGGCAACTTTAGAGATTGTTGGTTTGAATGTTATCTCTCCATCTATATTGCTGGCCAAAGAGAGTGAACTTCTTGTACCCAGGCTGGTTCTGCCCCGTTTAAAAGGTATACCCACTCATTGAACAGGGTTAGAACCTTACCCACTATAATCCTGTTGGAAGCTCAAATACTCTCTAGGACCACTTTTTCTCCTTATCACCTTGTTTTTTTCCTTTCTTATCTCTGGCTTGCCCTGAGGTAACCAGATGCCTGTCATTACTTCCTAGAGTGCCCCATCTAACCCCCATAAAAATCTGACCATCCACTATAATATTGTGAAGCCAGCAACCATTTTAAAAAATATTTCTTGTTCTTTTACAGACCAGTATTTAATTAGCACAGTTCTTGTCTTCCCTTGATAGCTTCTTGCAGTACTTTGATAGATGAAACAGTATGTCAGAATTGTGCACTAGTTAAGCAGAAGATCTACGGTAATATAAGTTGTGGCCCTGCATTAGCAGCTCTTTTTTTATCAATTCATGATTCCTTAGAGAAACACTATGCCATCTCGAAAGGCCACTTGGGGTATGTGCCATGCTGCTGTTCTTACATTGCTTCCTGTGTGATGAAACTGGTATAATGTTTCTTTCTCTACTTAAAAAGGCGTGTATTCACAGTTTTTCCTGTTTACTTTTTAACTTATTTATTACTTGAGCTTATTTCTTCTTATTGTTTTTCATTTTGAAAATTTCTATTTATCTTCCTCTTGTGTAGGTAATGGATAAGAGCAATTTCAAGATAGCAACTGACGAAGAGATTGATGTTGCTCATTCTGGGCAGTATCTTCTAAACCTTCCTATAACAGTTGATGAGTCTAAGGTTTATATCTTCTTATATACATTAGAACTGAATACTAATATGAATATGCTTGTTTAGATACATGCCTGTTTGTTCTTTTCATCACTTCGTTTTTCATTGGTTATAGATTGATAAGAACCTGCTGAAGAGGTATTTTGCAGAGCATCCTCGAGAGAATCTTCCAGACTTTGCTGATAAGGTATTACCTTAAATGTATTTTAAAACAATTAGCAGTTGGTCTATAGCCCTTAATATAATGGGGGTGTAGGTGTCAGTTGTTATAAGGAAAGGCCTCCTCCTGGTTTTTGAATGGTCTTAGCACTCTCTTCTATAAGTAGGGAAATTTTGCTTGTTCTAGGTTTTTGTTTTGTCTTTTTTCCTTCCCAATTAAAAGGAAATGTGATGCCTCCTATTTTGATAGTTATCTTATTTGGCCTGGCCATGCTTAATGAGCAATTTTAGAGAACTTGAATCTCTAATTGATGAAAAACGTAAACACCAGTAATTCCCCTACACATTCTATGTTACAGGACTCCTTTAAATATAGCTATACTACTTATCTTCTAGCTAAAGTTTAGGCAATTTAAAATACAAAACAACAACAGATTTTGGAGAGATTTTTTCTCCTAAATCTTAGGCTTTGGCTAAGACTGTTATCTTCTTTCATGTAGCCTTATCTTTGCGTTCTTTCTTCTTTCGGCTTTATCTTTAACATCTCGGGAACTTCTTCTTCAACACTCCCTCTCAAGCTGGTGAATAGATATCTTTCATTCCAGCTTGCCTCTAATAACCTCAAATCCTTGTTGGTCATTGCCTTGGTGAGAATTTCAGCTTCTTGTAGGCCAGTAGGGATATACACTAGATTTATTCCACCATCTTCAATTTCTTACTTTATGAATTGCCTATCAATTCTCACATGCTTCATCCGATCATGTTGGACTGGGTTGTATTACTATACTAATGGCATATTTACTATCACAGTATAGTCTTGCAGGGTCCGTATTAGGTATCTTCAAGTCATTCATGAACTTCCCTAGCCATATCACTTCATAGATACCTTGAGCTATAGCTCGGTATTCTGCTTCAGCACTACTTCTAGCCACCACGCTTTGTTTCTTGCTCCTCCATGTCACTAGATTACCCCATAATTTTGTGCAATAACCAGAAGTTGATTTGTTGTCTTCTAAGGAACCTACCCAATCAGCATCTACAAACCCTTAAATTTCTCGGTCTTCAGTCTTTCTGAATAAAATACCCTTACCAAGAGTCCTTTTAAGGTATCTTAGGATATGATATGATGCATTCAGGTGTTTACTAGTGGGTGAATGCATGTATTGACTTATTTTACTCACTGCATATGCAATATCCGACCGTGTAAAATACAAATAGATCTAGTGTATTAAATTTCAACTGCTTTCTCTATCCCATCTTTATTAAATTTCCAGTTGGGTTCCAATGGTGTGCTAGCTAGTTTACAACTAAGTTTGCCTGTCTCCTTTAGTAGATCTAGTGTATATTTCCTTTGAGAGATAAGAATTCCCTCCTTACTCCTTGCTACTTCCATTCCAAGAAAATACCTCATTTGCCCAAGGTCTTTAACTTCAAAAGCTTGCTGTAATTGCCCCTTTAATGCTTTAATCTCTTGCTAGTCATCACTTGTAACTATAATATCGTCTACATAGACAATTAAGATAGTTTTTAGGCCATTGGCAGCGTGTTTGATGAACAATGTATGGTCAGATTGTCCTTGTTGATATCCTAGCTGATGCAATGTGTTGCTAAACCTGTTGAACCAGGCCCTATGGGATTGTTTCAGCCCATACAAAGATTTTATTAACCTGCAAACCTTCCCTTTTTTCTTCAAGTCCGGGAGGGATTCTCATAAATATCTCTTCTTCTAGATCCCTATTAAGAAATGCATTCTTTATATCAAGTTGATGTAATTCCCAATCTAAGTTAGCTGCAAGTGACAATAACACACGTATAGAATTAAGTTTTGCAACGGGTGCAAATGTCTCTTCATAATCTATACCTTGTGTTTTACAGTAAATACCCATTTGCTTCCTACCACTTCCCATGTACCATTCTTTGTTAGTGCATCCATTTCTTCCTGTACAACTCTTCTCCATTCTGGAATTTGTGGGGCCTCATTGATGTTTTTAGGTATTTGCACTTCATCAACCTTTATTGTGAATGCCCTGAAACTTGGTGATAATCGAGAGTATACCAAATGGTTAGAAATAGGGTGTTTAGTGCATGACCTTACCCCTTTTCTCCAAGCAATTGGAATATCCAAATCATATAATTCTGGTTCTTCATTGTTTGTTCTGTTATTTTCCTCAACTGGTACTGTTGCTTCAGTCCTTTCTTCCTCTTCATGTGTTGGACCTTCTTCCGGGGCTGATGATTGGTCTTGCCTTGGTTCAAGATCCCTTCTCCTTGGATATACTTTGATTGGCAGCTGTGATTTTTCTGGAATATGCTGTTGTATATTCTGCTGTTCTCCCCCTGAATTAGTTGCATAATTTGGAATAGGACTAGAAGAAATAACTGTTTTAGGCAAAATACTAACATCCCATCCATCCCTACCTTGATCTGCACTAGGAATCTCCCCCTGTAAACTGTTGGTAGAGTAGTAATATTGATCCTCAAGAAAAGAGACATCACAAGATACAAGAAATTTCGTAGTGTTAGGATAATAACACTTGTAGCCTTGTTGTGTGAGAGAATAACCAATAAACACACACTTCAAAGACTTGGGATGTAACTTAGATTGATAATTGTGAATAAATGCTATACATCCGAAGATTTTAGGGGACAAGGAATTTAACATGCGGGTTAGAAGAGGATAGGAGGTAATGAGAGTGCTTAAGGGAGTTTTGAAGTTGAGGACCCTAGTAGGAAGCCTATTGATGAGATAGGTTGCAATGAGAATAGTTTCTCCCCAAAAGGAAGTAGGGACAGAGCTAGAAAACATTAGGGTTCTGGTGGTTTCAATATTTGCCTATTTTTTCTTTCGGTCACTCCATTTTGTTGAGGGTTATAGGGGCATGTGCTTTGGTGGACAACACCATTGTCACTCAAATATGTCTCAAATTCAGTGAAGTATTTTCTTCCACTATCCGATCGAAGGATATGGATGGAAGTTTGAAAAATGTTAAAGGACCATTGATGAAATTTCTTGAATATTTTGTACAGTTCAGATTTTTCTTTCATAAAAAAAACCCAGCACACCCTGGTATGATCATCTATGAAGGTGACAAATCAGCGAGAGTGAGTTAGATTGGGTACTTTAGTTGGTCCCCACACATCACTATGGATTAGATAAAAAGTTTTGGTTGGTTGATAGGAATGAATGGGATGAGAAGATTTTGTTTGTTTAGCAAGAATACACTGTTCACAATTGAAGGAATCACTCATTTTATTGCCAAACAATTGAGGGTACAAAATTTTCAAATATCTAAAGCTAGGATGGCCTAATCTCTTGTGCCATAAATAGATGTTAGAATCTGAAACAACAGAAGAATCAAAAGAATTATGTAACCTAGAGGCACCAGTTGTTCCTTTCACATAGCAGAGACCTTCTTTCTCCTTAGCATTGCCAATCCTCCTCCCTGAAATTAGGTCCTGAAATACACATTGAGTGGAAGAGAAAGTCACTTTGCAATTCATGTCTCTAGTAACTTTGCTGATAGATAAAAGATTGCATCTTAAAGAGGGCACATATAAGACAAATTTCAGCCACATGTCACCTAAATATACCGAACCTTCTCCTTCAACATAGGATGTTGTACCATCTGCCATAGTCACCTTTATATCCCTCTCACAGCGTTTGTAATCAGTCATGCTACGTAAGGATTTGGTCATATGGTCGGAGGCCCCAGTGTCAACAATCCACTCATTCCTATTTAGCAATTTAGAGAGATAGCAATTATGAATCCTACCTTGTTTCACCTAGGAGGTTGATGGATTGGGTATTTCCACAGAACTTGAGAGTTTTGGAACCCTGGTTTGGTTCAAAACTTGCTATAAGACCTCTAGTTGATCAAGTGTTAAGGTAAATTAGTATTTTTACCTTCTTCAGCATCAATCGCATAGGCTGCTTGTGGCTTCTTCTGATTCTGATTCCTCCCTTTCCAATTAGCAGGCTTCCCATGTATTTTCAAACAATTTTCTTTAGTGTGGTAGGGTTTTTAACAGTGGTCACACCATGGTCTGTCCCTCAATTGATCCCCACAAGTTGCGGCTGCCCTTTGTTTAGAGGTTGTAAGGGTTGATCCACTTTGATTGTTAACGTCCAGTGTTGCATTTAACATCACCTTTTTGCGGCTTTCTTCCCTCCTAACTTCAACAAAGGCCTCTTTGATAGAAGGGAAAGGTTTTGTTCCTAGCAGCCTCCTTCTGACTTCATCTAAGTCAGAGTTCAACCCATATAAGAAATCAAATACCCTTTCTTTCTCTATCATTTTTGAATACTTCACCCCATCCTTTTGTACACTCCCAGATTACATCATAGAATAGGTCCATCTCCTGCCATAGTTTAGATAATATATTGTAGTAATCAGTCACCGAATAGTTACCTTGGTGGGTGGTTCTTAGGGTTGATCGCATTTCAAAACATTGTGTTGTGTTCTCTATGTTTGAAATGAGACTTTGGACGACATCCCATATTTCTTTTGTTATTTTGTAGAATAGATAGGTCCCTATCTTTGGCTCCATGGAATTGATGAGTCAAACCATCACTGTAGAGTTTTTAGCATCCCATGTTTCATAATTGGCAACTTTCGAATTTGGCTGTGAAATTTCTCCTGTTAAGTATCCCATTTTTCCTTTGCCTTTCATCACCAACATGACTGACTAAGACCATTCCCGAAAATTGGTCCCATTAAGTTTATATTGTGTGATTTGGAGAGTGTGGTGATTTAAAGAAATGGGGGAGGAGGTTGGGAGTATGGGTTGAGAGCCTGTAGGGGAAGTAGTTGAAGTTTCACTGATCAGAGAAGAATTAGCCATCTTCAGGAGATTTGGTGTGAAATGAAGAATGCGTAGGTTATCAAGAACCTAAGCTCCGATACCATGAACAATTTTAGAGAACTTGAATTTCTAATTGATGAAAAACGTAAACACCATTAATTCCCCTACACATTCTATGTTACATAACTCCTTTAAATACAGCTATACTACTTATCTTTTAGCTAAAGTTTAAGGAATTTAAAATACAAAACAACAACAGATTTTGAAGAGAATTTCTCTCTTGATTTTTCTCCTAAATCTTAGGCTTTGGCTAAGACTGTTATCTTCTTTTATTAAGCCTTATCTTCGGGTTCAATCTTCTTTCAGCTTTATCTCTATCATCTTGGGAACTTCTTCTTCAACACTTAATATAGCCTATAACACCTGTGC